>NC_056700.1:23971522-24118861 GCF_018831695.1 Puntigrus tetrazona
TCGCAATGTTAATATTTTAGTGACAGTTGAATTTAATATACAGGTGCTGAGAAATATGACCTACATTCTGGGCAGAATACTGATTTGAGAGACATCAATATTTGGTGGACCTCTTTTTACGTCTTCTCTCTTGAGAAAGGAAAAGGCAGGTACAATGTTATTACAATAAATTTAGAATCAGAAAAGATATATATCGACTCTAATCATATGTTCACAGAATCGAACAACCATTCACTCTTCGGTAGATCATTGCGCTCCTGCAATCGAAAATGAAATGAGAATAATGCGGTCGCTTATGAAAAAAAAAAAAAAAAAACATAGTTAATAATTGTTTCCTTTGTATCAACTTAGAAATGCACTTTCCTCTAAACACTTCGCTATTTAATGATAAGTGTCAGATGCCTGCTTGTTCATTGCTTTGCCTCCTTCATTTACCATGGTAACTATAGTTTCAAAAAATCTTAAACCAGCATCCAAAACATACCCAAACAGCACGTGCTTCTTTTTTCCCGGCAGGAGTGACGTCGGTAATCTTGCTGCGCGTGCAGTACATCCTCATATAAGCAACGGCAGAAGAAAACCTTCTTGAATGCGTTACTATTATTGCTATTTTACATTAGTAGCAACATTTAAAGTGAACAACTAGTAAAATTAAGGTCTACATGAACTTACGACTTTATATTAGACATATTTGACTGACTACGACTTTTCTTAAATAAAAAAGCATAGAAAAGCGAGAAGTACATGTGCTGTTGATTTTTTTAATTCACAGTTAGTTCGCTTTTATCAGACTAAATTCACGTGCATTATGCAGACTAAATGTTATTAAAACTATATATTATAAGGGTTTTACTCATCGTCTTTGGAGACGGAGATGAACAGAAATATGCGCAGACGCACTATTAGTAGTGTTTACTGTTGGGTGACGGATTTCGTAATTGTTACCCGCAGCATCGCTTTGCGGATACGAAATGATGCCGAGGAGGAAAAACACTTTCAGTTTCATTTCAAGCGAGGCCCGCCTTCAGTGAGCAACTTCTTTCTGGGATTTTATCTCATGAACTGTTTCGAAACTGAAGGCGTTCTGAAGACAAACCACGGGCTACAGTACTTAGTGACTAAACATTTCACGTTTAAACGTGAACCACAAACCGTCATAAGTCTCAAAGTCATAAGATTTATACATCAGCTGAAAAGCGGAATTAAAAGAAAAAAAAAAGATGTGCATTCAACCTTAATATTTAGCCGAGATACAAGCATTTAGAACAAAAAAAAAAATTTATTTTAATATTGAGGGGAAGAATTATATATATATATATATATATATACACTGATTCTTAACGTATTACTTAAATTTGGTTTTAATGTATTTATGGAAGAAGTACAGTATACATGGAGATATGCTCATTAATATCCCTATTGATTTTCTTTAGTCATAAAAAAGCATAACACAAATAATTAACTTGACAATCCTAGGTATAGCCAGCAGCTTGAGACTGGTTTTGTGGTCAGATTACAAATGAATCAGAGACTCTTAACACAAAACAGGTACAATTAATTTACCAAAATTTCTGTTTTATTAACATAGAAAAAATAAAAATATTGAGGTCTTTAGAAGAAAAAAATATGACAACTAAGAACCAATATAGTTAAATAGGGTTAATAAACCTTTTATAATATTTTCTTAATAAAACACCATTCTGATTTAACATTTTCTTTTTAGTTTTGACAGTGTTGACGTTATTAAAAAAACAAAAATTGTAAATACCTAATTTCAGTAAGCGTAGCCTGTTTTATTCAGGTTACTAGAATCAGACGTTATTATGTGAGCAGACCAATTTTATTTTGTGCAAACATATTTCTTTATTCCCTTTCTTTCTTTTATCACAAAAGTACAGTACAGGCTAGTGTGTGTTTGAAGTATGAAACTGTACACAAGCAAGGCACTATACTGTACATTAGGTGTCTTTCTTTCTCGTCCATTGTCCATGCGTCAAGCATAACTTAGACCACGATGTCCTACTCCAAGAAAAAGGGCCAACACCAACACAACAGGCCATTCACACGAGAATACCACACACAGAAAATATTACAGGCGCATCATGTAAACCTCTCGAATCAAAAGGAATACTCTAAGACATGTGACATTTAGAAAGCGATCACAGGATTTTCTGCCGTTCCCGTCCAATTGCTAAAGTTTATACAATTTCCAATTATTCAACTTGAACTTATCAAGCCATAGCATTACAACAAAAACCATAGCAGATCGTGAATGAAATAAGACAAGATAAATTTCATGTACTGTTTTGGAAGCAGCGCTGCGTCTTTGATGAATATGGTGAGAGACACACACAGACTCTGAACTTCAGAGGCATCAGTGGACACCTGGCAGAGAATCTGTAGATCTAAAGTGACACACTGACCTGACCGTTTACACAGTTCTCGGTGCACACCTCCCTCCAGACCAGTGGCGTTAGAAATGGACAGTGATCATTTGTCACGTGGCGACAGTCAGTTTCTAAAAAGGTCCTTTGGCTTTTTTTAAGGTTCATGCTGGCATCAGGCAGGAAGCGTCAAACCTTTCTTCATGTCTAACACTCAAGCTGAGAACCCCACCCAGAAAATATGGTTATGAGTAAAAGAAAGAAAAAGCACAAATGCCACACTGAGACAGAATTTGGGGATGGTAAGATTTTTAAATGTTTTATTATGTCATCAAAGGTGCATTCACTGGAATAAAAAAAAAAATTATATATATATATATATATTATATATATATATATATATATATATATATATATATATATATATATATATATTTTTTTTTTTTTCAACTTCTCTTTCAGTTTTCAGTGTCAGAAATCTCTCGAAATCATTCTAATATCAGTTGTATCAAAAATAGTAAGGTATTATTTGAATATGAGTTGAATATAAAACTTGCATACCTACTTTTTCACTTTTGATTTAATGAATCTTTGCTTTGAATAGAAACATTAATGAAAAATTATAAAATAAACCTTACTGAACCCCATCTTTAGGCAGCCACTGTATATGTTGACGACGTCTTCTAAATTTGCAGAAGAGGAAGAGATTTTTAACACTGTGTCTTAGCCCAGGCGCATTGTTTTTTTGTTTTTAAATCACGAGTCGTCTTAAGAAATTGATATATAGATAATGGACAGTGACTTTGGACCAATCAGAACTGACTGTGGGTGAGGCTTATCAGCCCTGTACTTCTTACTGCTTGTAGATTAATTTATATTACAATTGATGAATGTGTGGTATGTTAAAAACTTTCTTATTACAGTTTTAAGTAATTATAGAGTCCTACAATGCAAAAGCAATGGGAGCTAGAAGATTGTGATAGGCGTGGCCAAAACCTGACAGCTGATAGCTGCAGTGGAGGTGAGTTTATGGGTGGAGTCAGGTAAGTAGGATTATTACCTGATTTGAAAAACACCACAAAGTTGAAACGCCTTTGCTCTGTAGACCTAAATCCTAATTTAAAGTGCAGAGACAACAGACCTAACAATCTTCTCAACCAATAAGGTGAGTTTGATGTGCACTTTTCCATGCTTTACATGCACATTGACTGTGATCGTCTAAATTCAGACCACAGATTTCAAGAAAACACTATAGACAAAAATACAGTGCTTACATTGGACTGGAAAAAAACACAAATCTACAGATTATCAAGCTGGTGGTTTTAATGTGCATTGGTCCAGGGTCTCGTCTCTCTCTGTCAGTCACCATGACCATAAGCTCTGTCCACAGCACTAAAAGATATGTGATTTATTCGTTTATCATCTGCGCCTAGTTGGGACACGTGCTCTGGTATATCATTTTCAAAAACTGAATTGCTGGAAAAAGTCTTGAGAGGGGATAAAATCTGTCCACTTTGTGGCCATTGTGTGTGGTAATGTGTGTGTGTGTGTGTATTATTGTGCATGCTTCGATGCATGCATGGGTGTTTGGTGATTTGTTCAGTAAATTCTCCATTCAGCTGGACTAAAATCAAAGGTGTGCGGCTGGGAGAAAATGAAGCATAAAAGGAGTAGAAGCTGTCAGGAAATAGTGCCACAGAAACATACTGTATGTACCAGTGACTCAGTCATATCTGAGAATGCCCACTCCAGAATTCCCTACCTTACGCCTAAAAACACGGCAAAACAGTCCATTCTTAGTATCTAGTCATGTCATACTTTAGAAACCATTAATAGGATGACATTACTTAACCAAATTCATTTAGCTGTTTAAATTTAAAGATAAAAAAAAAAGAACAGAAAACATACATATTACATTTCAATTCTTAGTAAAATCTGCAATTACAAAAAGTTTTGTTTATTACCCATTTTAAATTACCAAGCTTGTTTGCTGGTTGTTATATTTCTGAAGTCTGTATGCTAATGAACTTTTCCACATCATTTCTGTCTTGTAAACCATTTTTAAAAATGTGAATAGATTATTTAATGTGCCATTTTTGCATCGGATTTGCCTTTGCTCCGATCCCCAAGATGCACAGGTGACCTCCTAAAGAAGTCTACGCCCGTTACCTCAAAGTATAGGTAAATCGGTCAGGTACATCCTCGAGTCTCAATGAGTCGAAACACCGTGAGGAAGAAGACGAGGTTTGCAGTGTATGAAGATAGAATTGCTCTCTGACACAGCTGAGCCAGGACATCCTCACAGAATGATCTGATTACACACCTCTGCCTCCACTGCTGAACACACACACACACACAGAACTTTAAATTTATAGATGTATATGCATTTTATAGCTTCAACCAAGATCTAAAGCTACAATGATTAGTAATACTGACTTATAGAAGTATGGAAAGCATTTTATGGATGGAAACCAATGTCAAATGTTTCCAGTTTGAAACTGTACAACAACCGGAAGGTGAGTAATGATGGAGTCTAAATGGGCATTTTTTGATCAACTATCATAAACACACTAATTAAGACATTACAATTCAGTCAATTATTTCAGTTTGGCTTTAAAATTGATCGTATCGTCAAATTCCATGAATCAGGAAATACAACACTATTCAACATCTCACCCTCTCTGTGATTTCAGCAATGTCCTCTCTGGCGTAGCTGAAACATGTTTGTGAGAAGGTCAGAAACCTAATCCAGCATGGATCAAGTATGACTTACAGGGCTTCTTCTCGTTTCTTTTCTATAGACAAAGAGACATCAGTGTTTCGCGGTACCAACTGAATTTCGAAACCGCATCACGAGGCATGAGTCTGTCTGTGACAGAACTAAGATTGTGGCCAATGAGGCTGTCATCCTCTACAGTACTGTAACACCGTTTCATAGGCGCACTACTGTCAGGCGTCCCGCGGATGCAGGCAGAACAGTGCTCTCAGTGTCTGAGCCTGCAGCTACCACAGAGTAAACTTCATGATAGTTATCCACCAGAACAGAGCTAAGGAAATAGACAGAGAAATTGGAATAGCATACATAGTACTTATGACTCCATTGTTTTCAGCCTGAAAAAAATGCATGTCATTTCTTTTTACCTGGCTGAGGGCAGGTATAGATCCTCCTGCAGGAGCGGCCGAAGACAAGCGAGGTCTGCCGATCTGGATGGGTTGGCGCTCCTGAGCCACCGTCTCACCGAAGAACTACTGGAGGACACGGAACAGGCTGCGGCGTGAAGTTGAACTTGCTGGGGTCTGAAAAAAGTGAGTAATAGACTTTTTGAAGCAGCGGGGAAAAAGTAAATCATTTATTTGGGTCTTTTTGAGTGTTAGTGATCATTCTTTGCATTGGCTTTATAAACATCGCGTGAGCCATTTCCCTGCGTAAGAAGGAATGTACTTTTAAAATTGTTTATAATCAAAGTGATAATTGTGGATAAATATTACAAATTGTAATTTAAAAAAGTAAAATTACAACAAATCTAGTTTGTCAATCAAATTTGAAGTCAGGATTTATATTTTTATTTGACACAATTTCTAATTTCTACTTTTTAATTTCATGTCATAGTGTGGTGTCATAGTTTCATATATTTCTGTTTAATAATTTTATTAAGTATCGTTTTCTCATGTATGTGAGAAAATTGTGTCTGAAGTCAGCCTCCAAATCATCTCTCTGGAGTGCGGTGCAGCAAACGTACGATCGTGAGCTTTACGGTCCTTCCTGCCCAGTGCTTCGAAATTCCACTGGCTCGCCACCTTCTCCACATTCATGAATGGTCACGTTGCAGCTGCTGTGAAGTCCACGCCTCCAGTGGCCGTCTTGCGACAAATGCAGGTCAGATTTCAAGCATAGTAATGTTTCTGACCAATGCTTTTGAAAATAAGCGTATACTCTGAACTATGAAAGTATGAATGTAGATATGATTACAACAAAACCAAGTTATCCTTAAAAATTAACAGAAGTCTCGCTGTTCTTTGATCTTCTCGCAGCGGTTCAGGCGACATGCCGTGTGTGTCTGGGTTTGCAGCCGTGCACTGCAGGTAGATGAGGGCTTTGTGATGTTCCAGAAGGACCACTGATGTTCCGTGATCGCCGAACTGCTGCAGTGACATGCCACTTCAGCAGATGGCCTCTACAGGCACTCGCCCACACACAGTACAGACGCCAGTCATCTGAAACACGAATTGGATCAAATATTAAAACGCTTTGTGCCTGCTTCTGCACAACCACTAATAATAAATGTGTGATGAAACTAATTGCATGAGTAATTGCTTTAAACAATAATGTTACTATATATTGGTCTCTACATGCACCAAGTACACAAATTATATTTTAAAATAGCTGTGTTGCATTTTTAAATGGATCAAAAAGAATGATGTAAAGATAATGTGTCTAGTTCGATGGAACTAAAACAATGTGGTGAAATGCATTGTGGGACATATTATTAATATAAGCCACTTATTACGTTGCACATTGTTAAGTACAGTGATACTCTCGGCTTTGCATTAATAATGTTTTCAAAAATAGTGTTCAGTATTGTATTTCTAACCTGCATATTAACACAAATTATTCAAACAGATAATGTATGTTTAGTGATCCAGAGATGACTTACTGATGAAGATCTAAATATGATCAGTATATATATTGCCTTTTCTGCTACCCGTTATATTACATATTCAAGAAAAAATATTCTTAATCTATTGATTTAATTTTTGTATTCTTATTGCATGCTAAATATGTCTTTTTGATTAGTTTTTGAATTCTTTTAATTAACTCATAACAAAGATTTAAATCCGAGTTATTTTGTTCATGTTCATAACAGAAAACATTCTATAAAAAAGAAATATTTTCCATTGCAGTAACCTTGAAAATTAGAATGATTATGGCATGTTGTGAAGAAAGTGCATATACTGCAATTTACTGAATGATATGCAATCATTTAATTAATAACAAAGCATAACACAATCATTCTGGGTTCTTTGAGTTGTTGATTAAAATGGAAAATATTTCCCTTTTTTATAAAATGTATTTTCTGTTATAGACATGAACAAATATTTCGCATTTAAATCTTTGTTATGAGTTAATTCAAAAACAATCTAAAACTAATCAAAGATGTTGGCATGCGTAAGAATACAAAATTAAATCTAATAGATTATTTTCTTTTCAATATGTAATATGTCCCATTAGCAGTAGTGCTGGAACGTATATATTGATCAATATATTTGCATCTCATCAGTAAAGCGGTTCTTGGATCAGCGTTAAATATACGATATCTGTTTCAACAATTTATAAGCAATATACCAAGTTAGAAATGGCAATACTGAACACTATTTTTTGAAAATACTGTAATGGTGTTTGTAAAAAGTTGTAGCATTGTAAAATCATGCAAATTCCAACAAGTGCTTATATTAATATTTGTCCACAATGCATTGCATATGTTGCCTTGGTTTCATCGGAACTAGACATTTATGTTTACATGATCATTCTTTTTGATCATTTAAAGTATAAACACAGCTATTTTAAAAATATAATTTGTGTACTTGGTGCATGTGAGACCAATATAAGTAACATTATTGTTTAAAACAATTACTCATACAATTAGTTTCAAATACATTTATTAAATTGGTGTGTTGTGCAAATATATGCCAGCGTTTTGTCTTCCAAATCTGTAATCTGTGTTTCAGATATTTAACGTCTGTACTGTGTGCATGTGAGGTGCCCGTGAGAGGCCATCTGCTGGGAAGTGGCATGTCACTGCAGCCAGTCTGCGATCACGAACATCGGTCCTTCTGAACATCAACAAAGCCCTCATCTGCCTGTGGCGGCTGCGAAACTCAGACACACACGGCATCTGTCGCTCAGACTATGTGGAGAAGATCAAGAACAGTGAGCACTTGGTAGTTTTTAAGGATAACTTGGTTTCTTTGTTGTAATTTATATCACATTTGTACTCATAGTTCAGGCATGCACGCTAGTTTCCAAAGCATTGGGTCAAACATTTTGCATTGTTGTCTTGAAATCTGACTCATTTCTGTTTAAGACGGCCACTGGGCGAGACTTCACAGCAGCTGCAACGTGACCATTCATGAATGTGAGGAAGGTGGCGAGCCAAGTGGAATTCTGACACTGGGCAGGAAGGACATAAAGCCCTACGACTGCATTAGCTGGTACACTTGTGAGAGATGATTTTGGAGATTTGATCTCGAACAATAATTCCTCTCTAACATACATGAGAAAAAATCTGATACTTAACAAAATTATTGTAAATGTAGCCGTCATAATAAAAAACTCTCTTCTGAGGACAATTGGCTAATTATGACATGAAATTAAAAAGTGAAATTATAAATTAACAAATAAAAATATAAACTTCTGACAAATTTTGATTGACAAGTGAATTTCCTATTTGTATTTACTTTTAAGTATAAATGCAATGTTTTATCTACAGTGTCATGATTCAAATTAATTTTAAGCATGCATTCCTTCTTCACGTGGTGGAAATGGGCTCTTGCTGTATTCCCACAAGCCATAATGCAAAAAGAATATCATAAATATTCAAAGACCTCAAGCAAATGATTTTATTTCTTTCCCCTGCTGCTTCAAAGTTTTCTATTACTCACTTTTTCCAGACCCTGGCAGTTCAACTTCACCCAGCGTCTGTTCCAACTCAGTAGTTCTTGGGTGATTTGGCTCAGGAGTTTCCAACCCATCCGTCCCTGACGAACCTCGTTCACACCGTTCCACCGCAGGAGGATCTATGCTCTGCCCTCAGCCCGAGTAAAGAAATGACTTGCGCATTTTTTCTCCCAGGCTGAAAACAATGAGTCATAAGTAATTATGCATGCTATTCCACCTCTCTGTCTATTTCAGCTCTGTTCTATTGAATGCTTATCATAAAGTTTACCTGTGGCAGGGCTGTGGTGGCCTCAGGACACTGGGAAACGCCGGTTCTGCCATCCGCTGGGGCAGCTGACTTCAGGAAGTGCGCCATGAAACTGATGTTACTAGAGGTACTGTAAGAGGTGAGCAGCCTCATTGGCCAATCTTTTAGTTCTGTCAGCAGACAGACTCTGATGCCTGCATGCGGTTTAGTGATTGTACCGTGAGATACTGATGCCTCTCTTTATTGCAGAGAAAGAACGAAGAAGCCTCCAGAAGTCATACTTGATCCATGCTGGATTAAAGGCCTCTGGCCTTCACAAATATGTTTCCCAGCTGAGAGGGCACAAGTTTATTCACTTTGAAATCTGCAGAGAGGTGAGATGTTGAATATGTATTTGCATTTTCTGATTTATTGTGTCTGATCAATTTTGGCCAAACCTGGGAAAAAATTGACTGAAGTACTAATGTCTAGTGGTGTGTTTAAAGGGATGAATTGACCAAAAATGCTCATTAGACTCCATCATGTTCTCACCCTCCGGTTGTTGTACAGTTTCAAACCAAACATTTGACATTGGCTTTATCCTGTGCTCGCTTCACTGCTCCATAGTCAGTGGCTACAATCATTGTGCTTCTTTTAGATCTTGGCTAGAAGCTATAAAATGCATAATAATTATGCAATTTAAAGTTCTGTGTGTGTGTGTGTGTGTTCTGTGGGAGGCAGAGGTGTATAATCAGGTCATTCTGGAGGATGTCCTGGCTCAGCTGTGTCGACGCCCATCCTCCTGAAACACACTGCAAACCGTCCCTTCCTGCAGCGTCGACCGTGAGATTTCGAGATGTACCTGACCGGCCAGCGACTTTGTGAAGTATGGCGTAGACTTCTTAGAGAGTCACCTGTGCATCTTAGGTTGGAACGAAAGTATGATGAAATTCCAAAAATGTGCACATTAAATAATCTATTCACATTTTTAAAAAATGGTTTACAGAACAGAACAACATGGAAACACAGTATACAGACCAGAGAAATATAACAATAACCAAACAAGCTGTAATTTAAACAGGTAATAAACAAAACTTTTGTAATTGCAGATTTTTGCAGAATTGGCGTCATAATATACATGTTTGTTCTTTTTGTCTTTTAAATTTAAATAGCCAAATGAATTTGGTTAAACCCAGGTTGCTCATCCTATTAATGGTTTCTTAAGTAGCAACACATGACTAGATACTAAGAATGGACTGTTTGCGTTTTGAGGCGAGTTGTAGAATTCTGAGTGGGTAAGTATCTCTGATATGGACTGGAGTCACTGGTAGAGAGATGAGTATGTTTCTGTGGCACTATTTTCTGACAGCTTCCTTTTATGCTTCATTTTCTCCCTGTTTCGCACACCTTGGATTTCTCTTGTCAGCTGAATCTTGGAGATTTGCTAGACAAATCCTCAAGCACCATGCATGCTGAAGCATTGCACACACACACACACACACACACACACACACACACAGGTGTGGACCAGTTTTATCCTCTCAAGACTTTTTCCAGCAATTCAGTTTTGAAAATGATATACTGAGGCAGGTGTCCTAACTAGGCGTGAGATGATCGCGTATTAAATGCCTGTACTAGTGCTGTGACAGAGCTATCCAAAAGGTGGCCAGACAGAGAGGAAGCGGAGACCCTGGACCAATGCACATTAAACACCGCTTTTTGATAATCTGTACATTTGTGTTTTTTCCCAGTCCAACAAGACTGTATTTTGTTGTCTATAGTGTTTTCTTGAAATCCTAATAGTCTAGATTTAGGCATTCATTAATGTACACATGTAAGCATATATATTTAAACTCACCTTATTGGTTAGAAGATTGTTGAGTCTGTTGTCTCTGCACTTTCAAATTAGATTTAGGTCTATGCAGAACTAAAGGGGCGTTTTCAACTTTGTGGAGTGTTTTCTAAATCATGAAAATAATCCCATTACCTGACCCCACCACAGCTGCCTCACTGTGCCATCAGCCAGTCAGGTTTAGCCACGCCCACCAATCTTCCCCAGCTCCCATTGCTTTTACAGGACCTATAATTACTTAAAACTGTAATAAGAAAGTTTTTAACATAACACACATTCATCATTGTAATATAGAATTAATTCACAAACAGTAAAAGTACATTTGATAAGCCCACCACAGTCAGGATTCTAGTTGGTCCAAAGTCACTGTCCTATTATCCTATATATCAATTCTTGCTATTTGACTGTGTTTAAAAAAAACAAAAACAATAGCATACAAGCTAAGACAGTGTTATATTAGCACTTCTCCTTCCTCTTCTGAAATTTAAGATTGCACATCAACATATACAGTGGCGTTCAAAAAGATGGGGGATTGATAAGGTTTATTTATAATTTTTATTAATGTTTCTATTCAGCAAAGATTCATTAAATCAAAGTGAAAAAGTGTATATCCATGGTTTATATTCAACACCATATTCAAACAAATGATTTCGTTTGTTTTTGAGTGCAAATCTGGATATTAGATGATTTCTGAGATTTCTTGATACTGAAAACTGAAAGAAGGAAAGCATCATATATATATATATATATATATATATATATATATATATATATATATATATATATATATATATATATATGTAATTTTTTTTTTTATTGATGAATACACCTTTGATGAGCATAATAAAAACAACAAAGATACACATGCAAATTACAGACTTTAGTATGTGTATTTGTGCTTTTTCTTTTCTCATAACCATATTTTTTGTGTTCTCAGTAGTGTTAGACATGAAGAGAGAAGAGTTTAGCGCTCTGCTGGATGAAGCAAGTAGACACAAAGAAGCCAAGAGACTCTTTTGAAAACCTGACTTGAAGTCGTCCACGGTGACCGAGAAAGTCACTGTCCATTTCTATTGGCCACGGTCTGAGGAGGTGTGCACTGAGCTGTGTAAACGGTCAGGTCAAAGGTCCTTTGGGATCCTGGATTCTCCTGCTGGTGTCACTTCCGATGTGTTTCTGGTCTAATGAGTCTGTGTGTATCATATCACCACATTCACGTCATAATGGCGTCCAAAACAGTACATAAATGGGATTCCTCATTTTCCCATTCTGCGCGATCGCGATGGGTTTTGTTGCTTAACGTTAATGTTATATGTTTGATAAGTCTGCTGAATAATTGGAAATTGTATAAACTTTGCCCAACAGTGGCCGAAGCGGCAGAAAATCCTGTGATCGCTCTAAATGTTGTCACATGTCTTAGAGTATTCACTTTTGATTCGAGAGAGTTTTACAGCGATAAGTCTGTATTTCTGTGTAGTATTCTCGTGTGAATGGCTCTTGGTTGTGTGAGTGCTGGTCTCTTTTTCTTGAGGTGTGAGGACATGAGTTTCGTTCGAGATGACATGGAATAATGGGCCAGAAAGAAAAGATAATGAATTTAAATGTACAGTATAGTGCCTTTGCTTTTTTGTGTGCAGTTTCCCTTCTAAAACACACACTAATTCTGCATTTCAGAGACTTTCTTTGTGATAAAAGAAATAGTGAATAAAGAAAGCATATTAAAAAATAAATAAATTTGGTCTAAGTTCTGCATAATAACGTCCTGATTCTGGGTGCAACCTGGAACAAAACAGGCTCGCTACTGGAAATTAGTATTTACGAATTTTTGTTTTTATTAATGTCAACACTATCAAAACTAAAAGAAAAATGTTAATCGAATGGTGTTCTATTAAGAAAATATTATAAAAAGGTTTATTAACCTATTTAACTATGGTCATTCTTGCTTGTCATATTTTTCTTCTAAAGACCTCAATATTTTTATTTTTCTTTTTCTTATATATTAGTGCTATAATTTTGGTAAATTAATTAAATTAAGCTTTGTTAGAGTCTCTGATTCATTTTGTGACCCTGGACCACAAACTGATCTCAAGCTGCTGGAGCTATACTTACAAGAATAGCCAAAAAAAGCTATATTTGTGTTATGCTTTCTTTTATGACTAAAGAAGAAAATCATTAGGATGTAATAGGCACATTCATAAAGATACTTTTGTAAATTTCCTTCCCATAAATACATTAAAACCAAATTTAAATGTCGTTGCTAAGAACTTCAAAGGTAGTATATATATATATATATATATAATTTTCCCCCTCAATATTAAATTTTTTTTGCACCCAAATGTATATCTCAATAAATATTGTATGCTGAATGCACATCTTTTTTTTTTCTTTTTTTAATTCACTTTCAGTTGATGTATAAATCTTATGACTTTGAGACTTATGACTTGTTTGTGGTTCCACGTTTTAAATGTGAAAATGTTTAGTCACTAAGTACCTTAGCCCATATGGTTTGTCTTCTCGTGAACGCCTTCAGTTTCAGGGAAACAGTTCATGAGATAAAAATCAGAAAGAAGTTGCTCACTGAAGGCGGGCCTCAGCAGAGGAAAATGAAAGCTAGTGTTTTCCTCCCTCAGCATCATTTCGGGACCACAAGCTGATGCTGGGTAAATAATTACGAATCGTCACGCACAGTAAAATACTACTAATAGTAAGTCTAAAAGTATATTTCTGTTCATCTCCGTCTCCAAAGACGACGCGAAAAAGAAACCTTATAATATATAGTTTTAATAACATTTAGTCTGTATAATGCACGAATTTAGCTCCGATAAAAAAGCGAAACTAAACTGTGAATTAAAAAAAAATCAACAGCACATGTACTTTCGTTTCTTTTCTATGCTTTTGCTTTAAGAAAAGCTCGTAGTCAGTCAGCCATGTTCAATATAAAGTCGTAAGTTCATGTAGACCTTAATTTTACTAGTTGTTCACTTTTAAATGTTGCTACTAATGTAAAATAGCAATAATAGTAACGCATTCAAGAAGGTTTCTCTTTCTGCCGTTGTTTATAAGATACTGCACGTGCAGCAAGATTTCACTGACGTCACCCTGCCGGGAAAAAAGAAGCACGTGCTGTTTGGGTATGTTTTGATGCTGGTTTAAGATTTTTTGAAACTATGGTTACCATGGTAAATGAAGGAGGCAAGCAATGAACAAGCAGGTATCTGACACTTACTAAATAGCGAAAGTGTTTAGAGGAGAAATGGCATTTCTAAGTTGATGAAGTAAAGGAAAACAATTATTAACTATGTTTTTTTTTTTTTTTTTTTTCATAAGCGACTGCATTATTCATTTCATTTTCAGATTGCAGGAGCGCACGGATCTACTGAAGAGAGTGAATGGAAGTGTCTGATTCTGGTAGTTTACAGATTAGAGCCGCATATATACCTTTTTTTCTGATTCTAAATTTATTAAAATAACATTGGTGGCCGTCTTTTTTCCTTTCTCGCAGAAGACAAAAGAGGAACTGTGGGCCTCAAATGGCTGATGTCTCAAATCAGCATTCTGCCCAGAATAGAAGCCATATTTCAGCACCTGTGATATTAAATTCAACTGTCACTGGAAACATTAACATTGAATAATTACTTCACAGGTGTGTGTGAGCTTCATTGTTTGTTGTTGGAAGGAGCTCAAACGCAGCTTCATTGTTATGCATGCCGTAATATTTTGTTTTCTTTTTATTGTTTCTGCTGTAGGACCTGGAAATGAAGTCGAGTTGTTAATCTGTATTCTTAATTTACACTGCCGTATAAAACGATTGCTCATATTTGAGATAATGTGAAGTACAGATAAGATTTGCAGTTTAATTTTGCATATTAATCCAATCGCTGTTAATTGTATCTGAAAATGTATCTGAAGCAGAAAAATATTTTTTATGCCAGTAAAGTATAAAGAAATGCTACTAAAATGAATATGAAAAGGGATGAAATTTTAGTACTTTTGTGGTTATATGCTTTGAAAACTCAAGTTTTGTTTTTCCTATTGTAGGCCCTGGACCTAAAATCATAGGTATGTCATTTTTGTTTTGTTTGTTTTATATTAGCACTGTCAAATGATTAATCTCATCCAAAATAAAAGGGTGACATAGTATTATGTGTGTTTGTATACTGTGTAAATTTATGTATATATAATTACAAACACATGCTTTTATATATTTAAGAGAGTAAACATATTTTATATAAAATCAAATATTAGAATATTAATATATTAAAACATAAAATATAATCAAATATTTATATACATAAGTATTTTGTAAATATATTCTGTATGTTTTTGTATTATATCAATATACACAATGCACATACATAAATTATGCAAAATAAATATTATTATGTATATATAAATATACACATATATACACAGTTTATATATTGTGAATATTAATGTGTAAATATATATAATATTGTAACGTAACATTTTTCTTAAATATTCATACACATGGGTCTCTCTCTCTCTCTCTCTCTATATATATATATATATATATATGTATGTATATGTATATGTATGTATATATATATATATATATATATATATATATGTATATATATATATGTGTATATGTGTATGTGTGTGTATATATATATATATATATATATATATATATATATATATGTATATATATATATATATATGTATATATGTATATATATATATATATATATATATATATATGTATATATGTATATATATATATATATATATATATATGTATATGTATATATATATATATATATATGTATATATATATATATATATGTATATGTGTATATGTATATGTATATATATATATATATATGTATATGTATGTATATGTGTATATGTATATGATATATATATATATATATATATGTATATGTATGTATATGTGTATATGTATATGTATATATATATATATATGTATATATATATGTATATATGTATGTATGTATGTATATATGTATATATGTATATATAATAGAATAGAAATAAACCTAATACATATACACAGCACACACCCACATATATTAACAAAACGTGAAATAAGTGTGAACTAAAATCATGTTGTTGTTTTTTTACCAGATACAAGCTCCTTAATCACAGACTACAAGCAGTTTCTGCTGTCCGAGTATGCCTACATCACAGAATACACCTCCCGTGCCGGTGAACAGGTGCTGCTTAATGACCGATACACTGACCCGCTAATTGTTCAGAAACACAGAGAACAGAAAGAGCGAGAAAATGAAATGCGCTTCTAGAGGGAAAAGTTTCTTCAATACCAGAGAAACTAACCAGAGAAACCAAAACATAAGGCTGGATCAGCTTTCCAGAGAATGGCTCCAAAAAAGTGACTGGAAAAGCTGTAATTCTCCAAGGAGATTCTGGAAGTGGGAAATCAGTCACTGCACAAAAGATTGTACTGGACTGGGCCTCTGGAGAGCTTTACGCTACACTTTTTGATGTAGTATTTCATCTGCGATGCAAAGAGCTCAACGGTCTTTCTGGTGAGATGAGCCTGGTGGATCTCTTGGACTGTAGTTTAACTCCAAATGAGATTGGTCAGATTTTAAAAGTCACAACACAGAGGATCTTGTTCATCGTTGATGGATTTGATGAACTTGTGCTTTCTGGAACCAAAGAGTTATTGCCACCAAAACCAGACATCAAATCCCATCCAGTGGCCATCGTTTGCTCTCTTTTGAAAGGTCGTATGATGAGAGAGTCCTTCCTGCTGGTTACTACGAGATCCTCTGCTGTAGAAAAACTGGAGAACATTCTGAAAAAGCCGCAGTTCTTTGTGGAAATCATGGGGTTTTCTGAAAGAGGCGTGAGTGAATATTTCCAAAAGTTCTTTGAGGATGAAGAGTTTTCAAGAGAAGTGTATGAGCAGGTGAAGATACACGAGATGCTCTACACCGCTTGCTTCATCCCTGTCATCTGCTGGATTATCTGCACCATTTTTAAGAGAAAAGGAAAGGATGGAGTTGTAACGAGTGAGTTGACGACAACCACGCCCATATTTGTCGATTTCTGTTTTCACACTCTTAAAGCATCACAGTAGTTTGAATCAGCATGAAGAGCTTGACCTCCTCAAGAACCTGAGTCAGATAGCGGAGAGTGAAACGCTGAAACATCAAGTGCTGTTTTCCAGAAGCGATCTTCCAAAGGCAATCTCAGATTTACCAAACATTCCCTTCCTATGCACGCTTCGGGCAACAAGAGAGAACTTGTCTGAAGGAGATGTTTGGGTTCTTGCACCTCAGCTTTCAGGAGTTCTTCAACGCTCTCTTCTATTTGTTAACAGACGAGGCACAGGCGACAATAAAAGTCAAGGAGCTACTAGAAAAAGCAGGCAGTTGGAGGCAAAATAGGCATCTCTTGCCTGTGATCCAGTTCCTTTTTGGTCTCTCGAACAAGAAAGTGAGCCGTTTAATCCCAGGAGAACATCCAAAATTGACAACAGCTCTTATTCGCCCTCAGCTGGAGAAATGGATTAGCAAGGCTATAGAGAAGAACACCATGGATGCATTCTACATAAGTGGTTTTATTTTTCATTGTCTGTATGAACTTCACGATAGGGACATACTGAAGAACGTCATGAAACTCTGGGAACACTTAGGTATTAAAATTCATTGGACTTTAAAGGCGGTTAATTGTCAGGCAGTGATGTACTGCCTCCAGTATTCTTCACGCATTATCAGTATGGAAGTTAAATGCAATGCAAAAGATCTAAAGATGCTGCATCCTGCACTTCGTAGGTGTACATCTTTATGGTAAGGGTTCTTCAATTACATCTTTCCATTAAAAACATGGCTTTACATTTGGATTTATACGTTGGATTTACAGTTGTGTCCAAAGATATTGTTACCATCATCTTAAATATCTTGACAAGTATTCTCATTTTTGTTTTGGCTTGGTTCAAAACATGAAGTTTTAGCTGTTTCTGTGTTTTTAAAGGTTGGATTTTGATTCCAGATTCGATGCTGATGTTGACCTCCTGACATCAGCTCTGGGGAGGAGAAAGAAAGTGGGCTACTTGACGTAATGTTCTCTTGATCGTGAATTATATGCTTCCCTGCTTATATTTTTAAATGCAGTAATGTCATAGTTCTATCAAGAATGACCTGGCCGGGTTTCATAAACTAATTTGACTTCTGCAATGTTGTGATAAAAATTATTATTTTTATATTTCTGCATCTACCATAAATCCATGTTTTACTGTTGTAAAGGCATGAATAAGGCCCTAGTACTGTCAAACGATTAATTGCATCCAAAATAAATTTTTGTTTATATTATATATAAAGACAGTATATATCTTGGAATTAATTGCATGTGTATATATATGTATATTCATAATCATATCATATAAAATATATTTAATATATAAGCATAACATAATGCTCTTAAATATATACATCCATGTGTTTGTACTTACATATACACATTACACACATTTGTAAAGCAAAAAATATTTTGCATGCAATTAATCATGATTAATGTTTTGACCACTAATAAGGAAATGTTTTTAATGCTACTATATGATTAGTAATGCGGTTTTGTGAATGCGTTGTAGTATGGAGAATGGAGCCCTATCGGATGAAAGTGTGCAGAAGATCTTGAAAACCCTTAGCGGACAAACATCAGTGGGTAACATTCGGCTGGTGATGAGGAGCATCAACAACGCCAATGTCGTTTTAGTTATGGACTTCCTTGTAAAAGAGATGATGGGAAGAAGTTTCAGGTAAACCGAACACAACGACACATGCAACAAACAAGCAGTCAACGTAAGTTTAGGAAAATTTATACATAAATATCTGGAACATATGCATACATTTGCATTATTGCATTAAGTGAACTTTGTTTACAGTGCTTTACAGAAGAGAAATGAATGTGTGCATTTATTAAAAAAAAGAGAAAAACAAGATAAAACTAAATTCTATGCATTATAACTTTATAAAGAGTAGAAGAATGCTTTGACAGTTTTAGATAGTCATGTCATCTGTCCTAAAAATTTTTTTTTACACCTGAAAACAGGACATTTGTACTGCAGTTTAATCTTCATTTCATTTGATTTTACAGTGTATGTATTGCCAGTCAAGCAGAAAACATGGACAAGAGTCTTTGCTCAGAGTTCACAATGTCAAGCGAAAATCATTCCTTCTGGTAATTGAATTCATTTATTAATTCTCAATTTAATTTATTCACGAAAAATAACATGTAATAGAGATATGTTAGGCAATAGAAAATAATGACTAATTGCTCTTCCTGATTTCAGGTTTACTGTTGGGCATTCAGAAGGGCATCGGGCTAAAAAACACACTCTTTGTTATTATCAGGGATTTTCAAAAATATCCTTTGGATTATGTCCTTTCTCTGCAATACCAGTGACTGATTTCCTCAAGACATCCCATAACCTCAGATGCTTCTCAAACACGTTGGTATTTTCTACTTAGTAATGCTGCTAATATCTCCTCCCTTTTTAACACAACGCTGTATTTATTCCCAGGAAAAACAGAGAGTTTGGTGTGAATGTGGATGCGCTGCTTTCTTTCCTAAACTGTGTTCCTGGTTTAACTGAGGTGGACATTCATTCTGAGTACCTCACAGATATTTGGACTTCCAGGATTCTGTCCTACCTTCAAATCAATCCAAAGATTTCTCACATACAGTAAGAGAAAATAATGTTTACTGCATCGCTCAATTTAAGAGAAGTTTACACCTTGAAGTTAACTTAACTTAATTCTGACAGACTTTTCATTCGTTCAAACACATTTATAATCTTTTAGGTTTCATGTGAGCAATCTCCTTATTAGTGATGAGGAAAGGGTCTGTTCAACATTTTCAGTTTTTAGAAAGCCATTTGAACCGTAAGTCATTCTTCCTTTTTTATTTGAATTAATTCTTTGGTGGTCTCTTTTTCTAACTGTTGGTATGTTAAAATCTACTCCAGGCACAGGATGCATATCAGTGAAAGGAAAAATCCCTCATTGAGTCTTGCAATGGACAGATATGCTTATGATATTGCGTAAGAGTTGAAAAAATAACCAATTTAACCATTTCATGAAGGGACAAAGCTCATAACCACATTTACTGTATGAATACGAATGTTTCTTTCCAGATCGAGTAGCTGTGAAGAGTTGGAACATTTCCATAGACAGGACAAACCTGCTCTGGTGAAGCTCATCCTCAGCTTCCTCTCCTCTTGAAGGGTCTAGTGCCAATTGGGAGATTTTTTTTTCAAAAGGCTTTACCAACTCATTCAGTTGACAGAACAGTGAGTTTGTGCTTATGGGCATATTATGAAAGCTAAATTAATTAAACTGAATGCATTTATACTCAAAACTTTAAAATCTAGAATTCAGTCTAATGATATTTGAATGCTTTTTTTTATTAGATGTCCAGAGTTGGAAGAGCATGCGGATTCTCTGCTGCTATACCTTCACTCTGTTTCTGGTCTAAAGGAAGTAAAAGTTTGGCTCAGCAGCCTTATTGAGAGCTGGGCGGCTCGTCTGTTCACCCTCTTCCTGTCTTGTTCCAGTTTACTTCATTTGCAGTAAGAATAACCTAATGCGTACAAAACGTACCATTAATATGGTAAACATTCAGTACCGTGATATATGACTTATAAGTATCTTGTCACCATGTCCTATGGTACTGCCACAATGCATTTGTAAGGAAATGGTTATTTTTCTTTCTGTACTAAAAAGTAAAAACAAAAATGTCTCTTTTTGATAGACTGAATACCAGGATGTATGTTATTGGTGATGTGGAGAGTCTGGGTATAATGAGAGCTGACGGAGTGAGGTAAGACGTATCTATAAACCTCAGTGCACTGAACTATGTAGTAGTTTAGATTTATAATAGACATTTATGACTGGAATACATTACAAGTTTTGTACATAGTTTTGGGGGCTCTCAGTGCTACATTGAAAGAGAATGGTCATTTTAATTTGTCGCTCACCTCCCCTTTCTGCATGGTTACTTTGTTTTTTTGGAAAGTCTGGTATAGTATGTGTGTATACAAGTGTATGTGCCAGTGTTTTAAGAGTTATGTACTCCAATATTAACAGTTGTCTGTACTGTCCATGAGTTTCTTGGACTTCTTTGTGAGATGAACATATCAATGTTGCCTTTGATACTAGAAAAAATAAATACTGTATTTCTGTTTCCGAGAAATTGCATTTTCTTTTCATGCATTTTTAGCAGCAGTAACCTCCTGTTGTTTCGCAGGCTATCTGTTGGCTGTAATCATCTGAATTTTATAGATGAGTGTAGTGATATCAAGCCCTTTGAACCTCCAGTGCACAAAGTGCTTCCCTGTGTCACCATCACACTGACCGATGACTCTGAGAATGCAAATGCTGACTGGAGGAAATTCTTTCAGGCCTACAAACAGCTAAAAGCCTTGACAAGTTGGTAGGTAAATCTTTTCATGCCAGAGAGAGGGAGAGTTTGTATATGTACAATACAGTATGAAGTGTATTCTACGAGGAAGCTAATTTGTACCATTTAGCAAAAACGTTTTTATGACTTACCTTGTAAAATATGTAAGAGTTGCCGTAAGATTGGGCTGATGCATGAAATGGTGTGATAAGTTGTAATTCATAATTATTTTAAAAAGGAATTTGTATTTGTCTGTTTTTTTTTTTTTTTTTAAGTTCTCCAAAGTATGACAAGAGTGTGTGTGATCTGCTCTCTGTCCTGCACTCGGTCTCTGGTCTGAAGGTACTGGATCTTAATTTCAGATTCATGACTGTGGATGGAGTGTCCAGAGTCCTGGACCTCGCTCAGACAAACCCTAGTCTGACTGCATTAAAGTGAGAATTCACTTCACTGTTTATACATACAGTACTCATTTCTGTTTCTCAGCACAAACACAGTTGATATTGTGAATTTCCACATTGAAGCTTGAATTCAATGATGGCAAAAGCTCACCTTTATAATTTTTGTGGCTTAGTTTTCTGGCAGTTGAGCGGCCTGAGACAAATAGGGCGGACTTCAAGAAGGACGTCGGGAATAAATTCTTCAGGTAAGGCATCAGTGATTGATGTATTCTAAATGACCTGCATCCATAAAGGGATGTGCCACCAACTAAAGCTTTACTAAAGAATACATTTAAAATGAAAAGAGCGCTGAAGAACTAACTCTTCTCTTCTAACTCTTACTATTCCATAGCAAAATAATTAATTAATAACGGGTAATTAGCAAAAATGTCAAATGGCTATTTTTTGAGAATATGAATGTATCAATGAAAGGTTACATTTCCAGCTATTTGATCTACAGTAGTCAACATTTGAAGTGGATCAAAAAGGTTAATACGTTTTTAGGATAATGTTGATGAAAGGTTTTGATCCACTTCAAATGTGTACTACTATACTGTGAATATATCTTTTAAGCTCTTACGATAAAGTTTAAACACAAATTTGACACAGATTTCTTTTATTAACTGTTAAATCTCTCTGGTCGTTTTTCAGCATCCATAGAACGAGTGAGAGTGAAGACAGTGATTCAGAAGAAGGACTGAATGGTATTCGTGGGATGGCAGTTTTTACTCAAGTCTCTTTATTGATAACCTATTATAATAATAATCTGATATGAGGCCTTTCATAGTATAATATTGTCTGCGACTTGATTTTATTGATTGTAGAAAGGAGGCATTACATAAAGAAGAAGTTATGTTATTAGAGGAGATGAGATGAAAAAGTAACAGGGATTTGTGATATTTTCTGAAAAGAGAAATGTCATGATTTATGTAAATATTCCCAGGTCTCAGTCTGCAGGACAGATGTCGGAGGACAGTGATGAAGATGGCATGTTCTCACCTCAGTGACTTCAGCGATGAAATCAAGTGAGGATCAGAACGGAATATTTCCGCACTGTTATAATCTTTACAAGATCATACTGTAATCAGTTAAGTCTGCCAAGAAAATTTACATGGACTTTGTGTTTCCATCTGAAGTGATTCTTATGAAGTGGACAATGTGGAGCGTATTCTCTGCTCAGATCTCAAGATGTGGAGGAGATTATCAGGGCAGTACAGGTACAGGCATTTCTTAAACGTCACTGCCAGAAAACGGCATATTCACTAGTTGATGAGTTGTTTGGTATTTATATATTATTCTAATATTTGTTGTTTAACTGATTTTTAATTGTGAGATGAGCCTATTTAGACCAAATAAGATCAGTCAAGAGACAGTGAATTGTTCCACAATATCTGCATGGCAAACAAACTGTATATTTCTGTTTTATGAATCTTTTTGTGTACAAATAGTGTATTATTTGTATTTGTATTTCAGCCTGTTTTTAAAGTGCGCCGGCTCCTGTCCCAGTACAAAGTCTCTTTTCTCAAGCATAGAGCTCACCCTGTCCGAAGACTCAGATAAAACTAGCAGTGACTGGAAAAACTTCCTACAAGCATATAACCGATGCAAAGGATTCTAAATTGTAAAAATAATTATTGCACACTTAAATATGCTGGTATTCATAATGAAACCGAATATTAAGTCAATAACAATTTGTGTTAGCTGAATTTAAATAATGTCTCTTCCAATAACAGAAGTCCTACATTTGAGGAGAGTGTGGACGCTCTGCTGTTGTCCCTGGACTCTGTGTCTGCTCTAAACAAGGCACTATTGATGACACACAGCCTGACTGAGAACATGGCTGCAAAGATCCTCTCCATGTGTCACACATGTCCCAGTCTCCATAACATCGGGTATGATAAACTAAAGAGACCAACCAACACCAGTCTGAATATTCTCCTTGAGAGTTGTGGTAGTCTTTGTGTTCCACGTGGAAAAAGTTTTAAAACATCAGTGTTTAAAATGACAATGATGACTTATTTCTTTTAAATCACACGAGGATTGTTTTATATCTCATTTCAAAATATCTGTTGTTTGCTGGTTTCAGGCCATTTGATGAGAAAGCAGTAGATTAAAATGATGTCTTATTTTAGTATCTATCTATTTTTTTAATTTTATGCTCTTATACTGGAGGATTAACTTAAAGGTGCTGTATATACGTTTTTGATTTTACTAAAGCATACAAAAATCCAAAATACCTCAAAAACCCTCTCCGTTACACTGGGTGTGATTTCACATAGCACGCAACGATCAGATATTAATGCACAATAAAGTATCTTTTCTGTTGTCAGTTTTCAGGTGGAGTACAGTGAGAGATACAGTGAGCTCAATGTGTGTTCATCTATCAGCCTCACCAGAGTCACAGACTCTATGTAAGTTTATCCTTAACTGTCCAATAAATTACAAATTTAATTAAATACATTTCTAATGTAATCTTAGAAAATGAACTTGTGACTTATCTAGTTCTCTTTTATTTCAAGCTCGACAGTTGACATCCAGTTGGCCTGTGATGATAGCATGATTGAAATATCTCCATCATTCATTTCATTCACATCACCATGTTCAGACATCCCTAAAGTGGATGGACGGGAACTCTTTGAAACTCTTGACATCCTTAAAGGTTTACAAGAAGGGTAAGGATTTTGCCATTTCATTATGTATCTATATACCCGATTTCAATCAAGCTATCAAATTGATTTGTTCGCAATGTAGGTGTGAAGAGCATGAAGAGCTTGTGGGAGATTTGATGTCCACCTTGCTCTCCGTTCCGGGTCTGCAGAAGGTCAGACTCAAGATCAGCAGTCTAACGGAGAACTGGGTGAAGAGGATTCGGTCCTTAACTGAAAGCTGTCCCAGTCTTCAGGAGATCAGGTTTTAAGATGTTTAAAAGAAATTGCTGTTTGTCTGTTTTGTTTTGTTTTTCAAGTAATGGTATTGACATGTTAATTTTTCAGATATGAATGCACAGAAAGTGGAGGCTTGTTATTAGAGGAGGTCGAGAGGATTCTTCAGAGCTCTCAGATGGATTCAGATTGTAGGATAATTATTACAGGGTCTGTCCTACAGTGTTGTTTAACCATTTATTACCTCCAGTTTTATTATCACCACTTGCTCGCATTAATAGTTTAATAATTATGGTTCAATCTTTTGAAGGATGAAGCACAGTAAAGCCATGGATGGGCGGACTGAAATTATGATGGACACATCCAGATCATCATCAGCCTGTGATGAGAAAGTGAAGGTCACTTTCTGCAGGAACTCTCTCACAAGACTATTTACAATAGATGACATTGAGACAGAAGATACCAATGAGGATGAGCCTGAAATGTATAAATCATAGAGAAAAATGAAAAAATATAGTCTCTAATCTAAATTTCCAAAGCACAACATCGCTAACAATGTTCAGATCAAACATAATGCACCCGGTAATAATGTACCTTTTTGATGCTGATAATATAGGATTTTTTTGAAAACATATGATGAGATATTTCTTTATAACTCTAAATTGTCTATATAACATACACACAAGTGTCATTTTTGCAATTTTGCAGTCACCCAAACACACAGAATGACAAAACAAAGACCTCTGGTATATAATCAATGGTGTTTTTTTCATAAAGGCTTCCAATATTTTACTTAGGCTTTTCAGTATTATACTTAGTTGTGAAACCAGCATTTAATTTTTAAACCATGCCAAGCCTTTTGGATGACTTTTTCTATTTTGGTACATGATTGGTGTTAATATATTTTTGGCCATGTGGAGTTCCTGGACATTTGGTAGAATTTTGTTACACAGAATAACCCAGATACATAACTATGCTAAACATTTTATTTCAGCAGAAAGTACATCGGTGAGCATGCACTGCTGTTTGATCGCTACATACAACCTCTGATTATTCAGAAACAGAGATTTACGAGGTTTCAGCTTTCAAGACTCCATCAGTCTGGACACTCCGCTCAACCCAGATAGCCGAGGAATCACCAGAGCGGGTGCTCTTCATTGTCATTGGGTTTGATCATTTTAAATACACAGGTCAATAGCCAGTATCAGTATTGGAGAGCCCCTCCTGAGGTCATTCTCTGTGCCCTGTAAGGGACACATCTTGAGAGAGTCATGCCTTCTCGTCACCATCAGAACGTTCTGAAGGAACATCAGAGTTTCATTAAGATTGTTGGCTTCTGAGAAGGCAGTGGAGAGTACTTCAAAAGTTCTTCCAGAATGACAGACTATTCAGGAAAGGGTACGAGTATGTGAGAGCAAATGAGGCTCTCCTCACGGCCTGCTCCATTCCTGTCATCTGCTGGACAGCAGACTGCCACGTCTATAAATGTTGACTTCCTGTGCACTGAACTAGAGCATCACAGCTTCAATTGTGGTCTGTTGAATGATGAAGTGAGATGCACACTTTAGAAGAGACATGGTTTGTTATTTCATTCAAACATAAAAGAAGAAATGGATCTTTGAAAAGATGTGCAATTCATTCTCGCAGAAGACACTCTCTGTATGAGCGCCATGAAGCAGATTTTGTTAAAGAAGTTGCAGAAGCCTGGCCCAGTTTATATATAACACATTTCTAAGAAAAACAGACTGCTGTGCCGTGTTGTACTGTGCTCAGTGCTGCCTGTGTATTAAAAGATTGTTCATTGGTTTCTGTGAATTAATATCTGAAATGCTGGCTATCGTTCAGACTGGATGTTTTTTACATTGCGGGATGGACCTATATCCAGCCTGTTATTTCCACTCTCAGAGTTTGCCAGCATCGACTAGAACTTTTTTCTAACAGTTCTCCAATTGGGCAAAGATATACCACTGAATATTCTGAAAAAAGCCTGTGCTTCAGTCAATTCATTGACCTGGAACTGTCCCAGTCTAAGACAAATCAGGTAAAAGAAAGACCACGGCAGCCATTATTGCATGGATTTAGGCTGAGACTAGCAAAGCCTTACTTTCAGCTGTACAGCCCTCATTTACAACATTGTAGTGGCGGAAGTATTCAGACAAACTGAAACCAAGCTAAGTGTACCATACCATATACAGACTGTAAAATGAGTTTATACTTCAACTTAAAAGCTCAGTGGTTACTGGAGGAAGTAGAAAGTGTCTTGAAGAAGGCCTGCAAGGTTTTGTACTAATTAATCAACACATATTTCTTATCTTTCTAACCATAAATGATGCTTCCAATACAGAAATATAAACTACAGGCGCATTGCAAACAAAATTGCTTTGCAAATGCACCAGGCAGAAAATTAGTCTACAGGATCAAAACAAACCTAATTTATTTTCAGTACATCTGCAGGAGGCCTATATTCCTTTGGAACACCTTTAGCACTTTCTTACCTCCAGGTGCTGTTGTGTGCCATATGATTCAGTTAGTGGCGTTTCTTTGGGAAGGGAGACAAGGAGGAGAGAAGAAATTGTGACTGCGTGCTGTTGAAGGTAAATAATGTGACTTTTATATTATTATTATTACAATTTTTTATATATAGTATGCATTTAGGAAGCATCAAAAAGACAGACCCTTTATGCTATATTTCTTTTCTGAAACTCTAGAGGACCAGAAGGAGAGCTGCCTCCCTGTTACGTCTTATTTTAAGAAGTGTCTACAAAATAAAAGGTCTCTTTAAAGCAACTTTCATTTTCAAAGTCATTCTGGTGAGACTTACAAGAAGGTGAGTGTCTTCTATTTTCTTTCAAGATTTCTGTTGCGTAAGTTATATGAATAAGCATGATATTTCATGAAAAAGACACGTCATTTTTACAGTAAGCTCTACTCATTTAACTATAGGGGCATCCAAGTCATTAAAATACACACAGCTACAAACATTGCTAGTTCTGGTCTCGAATTCCTGGATATTAGAGACAATCAGCATAACTTATACCAGATGCTTCACCACTAACAGTCAATGCTCTTACGGTATAAGACAACTTAGTTGTGAATGTGTGGGGTTGTAGTGGTTCAAGTTTATTTAAGCAACAGAAAAGACTGAGTGAAAATGCATACAGCACTTTAAATGTATGGTGGTATACGTTTGATAAGATAATGCATAACAATAATGCAAAATTACATCTAGCTGTACAAATTAATGAAAAAATAATAATAAATCTGCAAGAACAGTGAATTAAGTTTAAAACATAATGACAGACTGAAACAAAATACTTTTTTAAAGGCATGTTTATTAAAAAAATACTTAAATCTTCCAGTTGAACTACGGCACAAAACATTACTTAGATTAAGACCCCGTCTATGAAACCAGGCCAAAGAGAACTGTTCAGTAAATAAACGAAGACAGAAATGAAAAGCAAATTGAAACAGTAAAACATAAAGGGCCGTGACATAAAAAAACACTTTTTTCACATTGATCTTTTCACATTTAATAGATTGATTTAGCATTAAAACATCCTACAAGTTCCATGGTTTCCTCTTTCAAAAGTCGTCTTCCTCTTTTTAATGAATTCTGCAGCAAATTGACATGATATTGTGTTTCCTGTTTTAATGTTTACTGCATGCTGTTCTTCTTCTTGTTATTTTCCTATAGCGTCTAACGAACTGGAAGCCTCGCCTGTAGGTTTTCTTCTGTGTTGAGAAAAAAAGGTGGGTAACAAAAAGTACAGTGTGATGAGCCCTTGATGTCCGACACCTGTCTACACCATATGCGAGTGTCATATCAAAGCAAAAGCAAATTATACTATTATAATCACTAAAAAAAATACTTTTTGTAAACTAAATTGGGTGTTCTCGGAGGGATGGGGAGCGATTTCGCAAAAAAACCTGAAGACTGACAAATGCTTTCCAGGAAGTGGAAAGTATTTGTCATAGTGAGAGATCTCTAACAGAAATCTACAGAAACCAAACGTCATCTTGCATTCCTGTCTGAGCCACATGAACAGCAATAAAAAAAATACATTCATATCTGTTTTTAAAAAGACAGAATTTAACACGATAAATGAAGCACTATGGGAGCACACGGTGAACATGCTGCTTATTTAACCTGAGAATAACACTTCCTTCCTTAACAAATGAAGTTCTATAACTCTGAATCTTTGCAAGGGTTGAGCTTTATTACTCTGGTTGTGGATGTGCAGATTCATACCCGACTGCCTGTTTATTGACCACTGCATAAACAGTGTTGTCAGGTTCAGTTTTGTGGGGTTTTGGTTGCTGCTGAATGGTGCTGTAGATAGTGATTGATGCAACTGGCATGCTCTTCTCTGTGAGTGAACTCTGAAAAGAAGAAATCATCAGCTGCAGGTCATTTAAAAGTACATGTTGCAAACTAATGCTTTATTTCTCAAACAGAAAGCCACAAATATAATGACTCATCGCATACAAAGCTTCACCTATATTCCAAATAAACACATTTAACTGAAATCAACCATCAGTTAATTTTGAAATGAATGATAATTACGTGAGATCAGAGTCATTATTTAGTCTTCACCTGATTAGGGTCGTTGTTGGGTTTGTGGTGTGGACGGTAACATCAGTTTTTCCTGGATCTACTGCAGTGTCATACACTGTCTGAATATTCTTAGATTTCTCCAACGTCTTCAGTGATGTTTGTGACTTTGTGTTCTCCTGTGGACACAATCCAATCAATACGTCAGACCGCTGCTTTGGTGGAAGTGAGTGCTCATATAAGATACTAATGGTGGCGTCCAAATTTTGGTGTTCATTACTATCAAGTAGAAGGCTGATTATTTTTAACTTGCTTTTGAATGACTTGATTTAAATACGAGGCGCTGAGCGCAGCATTCAAATCAATGCAATACCATCAACAGAAAGTCAATAATCTGCCATGAGAGCTAATGATGAAAACAGAAGTGAACGCCTGTGCCCACGTGACAGTAGAAAAGCAATAAGACATTACAAACGAATGAATTAATGCAGACTCTAAGTGATACTCATACCTCATTTACCCTTAAAGGGCCTACATACAGTAAGTATCAGTAAGAGTTTTATACCTTTTTTCTGAGATTATAGGATATATTTTTTAAAAACTGTATCTAGTGTTACAAAAAATGTTGCATGCTTGGTTTAAAAGGCAACAGAAAGTGATATAATTTCTTTAGAATAAGTAGTATGAAACTTACGTTAACTTCACATAGACTGTTTGTTCTTTCTGCTGGGCACCTATGGTGTTTACAACAGAACATCCATTTTCAAGACAACAATTTCCAGTGTTTAGTCAAAACAAATATGATAAAATGTATAATCGCTGTGGTGGCAGTACTGAGAAACTGGAAATAAAATGATGGTAAATAATTGCGAGTCAGAGGTTTGTAAAAGCAGAAATATTATATTTGTGGGAAGTTAACGAGAAAAGCTGGCAAACACTGTGACGTGTTAAACTCTTTCTCAAATTATTCTAAACGGCAGTGTGCTATTTCATTTACATTTATTATGCGCGTAGCTTTTGTGACGTTTAAAAAATACATTTGGCATGCTGCGAAAGACCCTCTGGTGTCGAACTACTTTTGTCTGCCATGAAATCAGGACACGAATAAACGATCCAGTTAAATTTGAACATTTCGTGTTAGAACAACAACATGTAAGTCGATATAGCTGCAGAGTATCGGTATGAGATTTTCTCAAAGTTCCATTTTGTTAACTTCAGCTTACTTTGTTCCTTTATTAACCAGTACTTCTGCAATACTTAAAATACTTCCAGTACTTTGGAATATTTAAAAACAAAATGCATGTTTTATAATTGCAATATAACTGTTGATATAAAAAGTGAAACTGACGATACCTTCTTTTTTCTTTATGACCAACGCCAACAAACCAACAAAAATTGGTAACAGGAGAATTAACCAAAGGAGCTGCAACGACGCTTCTTTAGCTAGTCGTCTTTCTGGGCATGAAAGAAGAACATCAAAACATGATCAGCTGTCCAGTTTAAACCAAGCGTTTCAGTCAAGTACCACGCATTTTCTTTATCTGTAAGAAGATGTACTTTGATTGGCAGTGCAGAGTTCATTGGCTTTCTTTATGTTAGTCTTCCAGCTCACTGGGTTGCTATAGTTACACACGATGGAGTCACCGCTGCAGTTCAGTCTTAGAGTGTAGTTATCCAACGATGTCACTTCCTCTGGAGAACAGCTGCTACTATTAAAGATGGAGCTGATAATAATGTTGCCCCCTTTGCACATAAAGCTACAGGGGTCAGGGCTGAACCAGCTCGAGTTTACGGTCAGGACTGGAGCTTCCACTGAATCTGAAACACATTCAAATTAAAGCATTTAAGATCACAAACACAGATGCAGACGTGCTACAATTTGCCAGTCCAAGACTTCGGTAAACCAGGACCAAGCAGAATTTATTCATTTATACGGTTTTGTTCAGGCTTGCTGAAAGGAACAAACCAAAATATGTGCAGCATATTTGTAAGCATTCAAAATTCTTAAGTTACTATATTTTGTTATGCTTTACATATTTACAAATGAATAAAATTCAGATAAAATACACATATTTTACATATAAACTGAATATAATTAACATGATCTTATTTTATAAAATATCATGTACTAAACATTTATAAATCACACTCACCTATAACAGATACTCTGTATGTAACAATATCATTGTCTGAAGCTCCACTCGCTCTTGCTGTGTAGAGTCCACTGTCTGTCTCCTGCATGTTCTTCAGTGTCAGAGAGAAGGTTTTATCATTGAAATCCACTCTGTCCTTGTAGGAAGAGTAAAATTTTACTCTTTTAGTTTCTTTTGTATATCTAACTATTATCTCTGATTTTTCTTTTCTCCAGGATAAATCATCAAACTCTGGAAGTGTCTGTATACACAGTTCAACAGAATTTCCCGTCTGCACAAACACTGAGATCTCAGCACTGAACACTGAGGAAAGAGAGAATAAATATTTTATTAAAATACAAATAGCTGCTGTTATCATGGACAGCGATCATGCAACTGAACATTTTAATAGTTGAATTAATGCATTTTGTAGCATCTGTGAAATATGGTAATATTTCTGAATACAATAGTTTATCGTAATAAATCGGTTAAGTCTCATAAAATCCTTAAAACATTTAAATGTGAAACAGTTTTGAAGTAAAATATAAATATGCCATAAAAAGACTGCAAAATAAAAAAAAAATGAATTAAAGCCTTAATTTTAGAGGGAATTTTAAAACTTAAAGTTATTTATTAGTTGTTTATTAACAGACTTACTTAGAATAATAAAATGATTACATTTTGTACCTGTAATGTGCGTAGAAAGAACAAAGATCAGCAGCAGCCTAAAGTCCATTATAGCAAAATGTAACAAGATGTCTTTCGATGAGGAAGCAGACAAGTCTAAAAACAAACGTATTACCACGGCTAGCACGCGCTTTCACTTCACTAGGCAGGGGGCTAATCAGTGGTTAAAGTCTAAAAGGCTATAAGCAAAATGCAAATATACCCTTTTTGTCTAAAACTTATCTTTTGAGCTAAAGAGTCACAAAGTCAAAGATGGTCAAAAGCTACATAACAAAGTCAAACAAAATAAAGTTACTTTGCTATTGTGCTAGACGAACGAAAATGTAACACTTCTCTTTTTAACCCTCATCTCACATCTACCCACTTCCTGTTTGTTCAGTCGCTTTTTAAAACACCTTCCACTGATTAAAGACCCCCAAAATACACATCGTGCACACAGCTTCAAAATAAGAACCTGTGCAGGTTATTTTATGATTATGCTTATAAAATAAAACGCTATATAACAGTAAGCCATTTCAGCCATTTGGCAGCCCAACACCTGTTACCACTGAAGCTAAGAAAACTCTGAAAACCTGTTTCCTGCAGGAAGAGGTGTTAGAGAGGCCAGCAGGGGATGCTAAAAATAGTCCAGTATTCTTATGTTTCAGAATAAATATTTTAGTTGTAAGTTTAACGTGTTACTTAATCTTAATGTAAGTGACAACTTAAATATTTTAGTTGACTCAACTATACAATTTTTAAGGCAGCTGGGGGAATAAGTTATATCAAGTTAACGCAACTATTGGTTTTTTACATTGTACACTGGCCAAATAATGTTTTAAACAAGTCAGTTTCTGTCTTTGAACAATTTTTGTTGAAACAGATAGGCCTATTTATTGCATTGTGAACTGTGTTACGAGCTAATTGGTATGTTTCAATGATGAAATTGATGGCCGCCTTTGCCATTAACTCAAATGGATTAATGTTAGAGCAACAATTACATCCCAAAAAATGGTTTGCTCCTTAGTAACGTTAACAACAATAACAATAAACCTATTGTGAAATTAGGCTTGCTATCTAACTTCAATATAAGCTAACTATATTAACAGACAGAAATTAAAAGCCACTTCTCCCGGTCCAAAAAATCAGTGAAAAATTCTTAAATTGCTTCTTGGCCATCTTCACTATTAATAGAAGCATAACTAAAACACTTCACACTGATGGATTCGGGCCTTCAGCTTTCCTCAGCCACAACTTCACTGTAATGTGAAAGCAATAACCATTTAACTTTGTTAATATGTTATAATATATCGCACATAAAGGTTCCTTTAAATCCAGGATGAGGGACGCATGTTGCATGCCTTTTAACTGTCATATAGGAAATTGGAAAATCTTGAATTTAACAGAAAACTCTCGCTATTGGGGTACTTTTTTAAAAAACGTATTGTAACATAACTACTGTACACTAAATAGTTAACATTACCTGTTCTCCTTTGCAAATCCTGTCAAACGAGTCACATGTCTGAGCAATAGATAATACCTATACCTATTAAAAGTCAACCTCTATTCATCTCTCTCTCTCTCTCTGTATAGTCATAGTCTCTTGTCTGTCTGTCCAAGAGAGGAGACACATGGCTCTTGAACTGAAACTAGACTCTGTTCTAGCTGAAAAAAGGGTAAGAGTTTTTATCTACCTCGATAATTTTATACTTGTGGATACATGTGAATGGGAGACTAATTAAAGTAGAAGTAATGCAGGAGATTACATGCAGGTACATTGCATGATGCATTAACATCCTATAATGCTCTTTGGCATGTGTAATTGAGGGAGTATATTTTGGAAATCTAATATATTTTTTTAAATATTTATATCTAAATCTAGTATTTTGAAGTTACAGAGACTTGGATCATTGATGGCAAGGTTCAGTTAAGCCATTCTATGCCTTACTTAAACACTGTGTTGTGTTTTCCTTTCACTAATCATCTAATAGTCTTTTGAAACTAGTAACTTTGACAAGATCAGTCTTCCAAAAAATATTCACTTCAACACACAGAAAGCAGCTTTATTGCAAAAGAGGCTGTTGGTCGGCCATTGTGTTGTCTTGTCCGTGAGCCTGCTGTTATTGGGTTGGTTTTAATGTTTAGTTCCCTGCTTTATAAGGTGCATGTGTTTTGGGGGACACCCAGATAAAAATGCATTTAAGGTGACTGCTCTAAACACTGAGCCACCATTCAGTCCAATGCAATAAAATCAAACCTAGTGTCTAACTAAATTTGGAGGTAACACTTTATTTTGATGGTCACTTATGAACAGTCAGTTGACAATAATTAACTTCGCACAACATAACTAGACTGTCCGATTATTGTCTGCTAACTCTTTATTGTGATGATCTATCAACAGACATTATACTGACTATAGGTAGCTTTTCAAGAGCGTGTCAACTTATTCCAACCCTAACCCTACTAATACTCTCATGAAAGTTATTTGACATGTTGGTGAAAAGTTACTTATTGTCAACAGAATGTTCACAGGGGACCATCAAAATAAAGTGAAACCAATTTGGAGTAGCTTAAACTGAGTGTGTTATACGATTCATTCACCTGAAATTACATATTATAATATTTTTAAATTTCTCGCTAGGTGCAGAGAGTGTTTTCCTGAGGAGTGGTTCTGTGGAGACTGTGATGTATTACAGCCACTCCACAACAAGGGACGTGTGATTCATGGGTTTTTTGAAGTCATTCATTCGACCTCATCCGTCATTAAAGGACAAAATGGATGTTGCGTCCATGAGCAAGGTATGCTCTCGCAGAATATCTCATTTTGCTTTTCATGTGTGTCTGCAGCCAGTTGCAAATAATCCAAATCAGTGCTTTTCTTTATTTTTGCCAGCTTGCAGTGAAGGTGCCAGAATGCTCCTGTGAAGGCGCAAACTTCACCATATTATTGGGCAAACTTTAATTATCATCAATGGTATGAACAATTCACTATTTATAGTGATATCGCAGTCATGTCAAAATCTACGGTATAACACACAGTATTGTAATTGTTTGTAATTTTGATGTCAGCAATGTGTGACACTACTCAAGAAGTCTGGTTTGAGTGTAAGAACTTGTGCAGTGTCTCTCAATGTACAGAATTACGTAACTGTATTTAAATGTTCTTTTTTGTTTAAAGGGCGTTTTGACTTGCATCAGCCACTGTATACATGTCAAACATGCCAGCATCAGTGGAGCCTTGAGTTGAAGGACCTCCTTTGGAGTGGATATTGGCCTGCCTCTGTCACTAGTTTCTGCTGCTGGATCATCGCACTAAGATTGGAGGAAGAGTAAGTCTATTTAAAAAATAATTACTAATAACATGGATATAGATACTAGCATGCTTTATAGATTAAAAGTTAACACGGCTTGCCATAAAATGTCAGAGCATTGGTTATTTTCAGACACATCAGGCCAACTAACATTCATAGTTGTCGGTCGTTCTTTTTATCTACTGTTTATCTGACGGACCTAGACTACTCACCTCTTTGACTGCAGCACAAGCATTTTAATCTACACTCACATACGGAAATATCTGGACCACGGCCAATCACAGAGAGGGGTTCCGCCCTTCATTATCTCTGATTGGTTTAGACTGCTATAGCGTTGAACCACAGGAAGACTTTCAGAGTTGCTGAGACTTTTTTTCCCTCTCGAGCGGCTCGAACGACCTCAGAATTTTTTTTAGTCGCGCCATTGACAAATTAGGTTGCACATGTGACCAAATCAGTCTGATACTGCTTTGACTTTCCTTTCATGGCTATGCCCTTTTGGCTGATCACATACCCAAGGAAAGAGACACTGGTTTGAAGAAATGCACACTTTTCTCCCTTGGCATAAAGATGGATCTGCATGAGTCTTTTGAGTACTGCTTGGACATGTTGGACATGCTCCTCCAGGGTGTCCCTGTTATACGCGATCACCCATTGACCCCTTTAAATAGTAATGTAATGTAATCGAATGTGTTGGAAGATCTTTCTCTTTCTAAAATGAAACTTATCTGACACTCATCTCCACAGAGTTTCCTCTTCCTCTTCAGGTGCTACATTTCCTCTTCAGGGCTTACGTAAAGGTTTACCCATTATGTTTTTACTTTTATTCTGCGGCTAACAGTTCAAGACCTGTTACCCTTAGCAGCCAACTAGCATGCTGTGAAATGGCAAACACAACAGTGGAGTTATATGCAGGTTTGCAGTTATATGCATGCAGTTATATAGCATGGCTTGCTCTAAAACACAAATGGTACACCCGACTTCCTTGGTAAATCCTCATGACTGGTTCCAGAATTGTTTTCTATAGTTAAACCTGGTATGCTCAAATCCAAAATCAAAAAAAGAACATTTAAATGTAATTGAATACTTTATTAATAATTATATGGAACCACAAGCAATACATAACTGTCTTGAATTCATGAAAAAAGCCAAAACATAATATACATATACTGGAGATGAATTTAAAAAAAACTGTTCATTAAAAACAATCATGCAGTTTTAATGTTTTTAATGTGTAGTAGCTATTAAAAAGTCTCATAACAAGTACATTAGGATAAACAGCAAACATTAAGCTATACATTTATAAACAGATTAAACATTATTGTTAATCGCTTATTTCTAATATATATATGCTCTCAGCAAAGTATTTAAGAAATACTTTTTATAAAATGCTATAAACTATACATGACACATTTTTACTTCATTACTGCAAGCTATCTTTTTAAATAACACTTTTTAAATAAAACGATAAATGGTTCTCTCCTAAGTCAAAGTTATTATTACAATAAAAAGCTGACTTCTAAAAAGCTCCCATTAAAAGAATAACTACTTCCATTTATGATATGAACGGTTGGTTTTGAAGGAAACCTTGTAAAAGATTCAGCTTTTCATTAAATCGGAAGTATTGCACGTTCAAGAAGATGGTTCATATGCAAAGTAAAGGTGTATTAAGTATTTCATAGCATTTGTAAAAGTCCTATCTAATATTCTACCTAATACCTAAAAACTGTGTGAAGGAATAGTTCAACCAAAAATGAAAAAATTCTGTCATTATTTACTCAGTTTGTAACCAGGCTGTTTTGGGTCACCGTAGACTTCCATATTAGGAAATAAAAATACTATGGAAGTCAGTGGTGATCCAAAACAACCTGGTTACAAACTTTCTTCAAAATATGTTCCTTCGTGTTGGGCAGATTAGTAACTACTCGACGGTGAGAAAATGAACAGCCTTGGCTGGTATGTTATTCAAAATAACTGTTAATACTTTTCTCCTTTTTTTTTATCACATAAAGGCCGATGCTATTTTGTGATCAGATCTTGTGACATCTCGTCTCAATGTGTGAATTAGCCAAAGTTTATTTTGAAGCGTCACGAATCGGCGGGTGGTTTCTTGTTTGGTTGTTTACACACCGCTGAATAAATGGTGCACTCTTGTCCAGGGGGTTTAGATGTGTGGAGGTCTCCTACTTTGCAGTAGAACGTGTTTGTTTTATCCTCAGTTTTTCTTGTGGCTGGACTTGAACCTAAAGAAATACACATACATGTAGTGTCTTTAAAATACATTCCTAAGCAGTTATGTTGAGCTGAATAAGTACTAAACTAAACGTTCACTACAGTATATGTGTATGTATATATATGTATATATATGTATATATATATATATATATATATATATATATATATATATATATATATATATATATATATATATATATATATATATATATATATACAAGCATTTTATAAAGACATAGCATGTTCATTGTACATTATTCTTACCCTTTCTGGACTATCATATGTATGGCAGTCACTGTTGAGTTGCTGCATTGTCTGAAATGTTTACAACAAAAAATATTTAAATAATAATGTAATATTAAGAAGTAATAGAAAGTGGGTCCTCACGTACAAGCTTTGCATACCGAATTATTAAACATCTGCTGAATATATCAATTTGAAATCCTATGTTGTATTGCTATGTTCTTTTGTTTTGAACAACTGCTTTATAATTATTTTCACTGTGAGCCTAAACACATTGCAAATCGATCATCTTTGCTGGTGTCAAAAAGAAAGGCTTTCAGCTGCAGAGGGATTCATTCAGAGTTCTGAAGTGTGTCTCAATGCTTTCTGCTATGCAAAGTCAAATTATGCCTCTTTTAGGTGATAGGTGGTGATAATTTTGCTATATAATTGACAAAAATTAAAAGCAAATAAAATAATTTTTATTGTGTTCTTCCACATTTAATAATTATTGTCTCTATACTGATTATCTCTGATCAGATCATTAAAACGTTCTTTGTAACCAATTAGTAACCAACTAGGTAAAAAAAATCTATATTAATCTTAAACACACTTCTATATTATCCAGTTTCATATTCCATATTTACCTAAACACAATACAACCTGTTTAGGATTAAATGTCATGATGTTTTGTAACTGTGATGAGGACAGGACATACTTTGCTGCAAAAAATCCAAGCAATCCTTCAAAAATATTGAGAAGTAGTAAAGTAGTAGTAAAAGCAAACTAAATATGATTACTACTAATGTAATTATTATCTGGCAGATGTTCCACAAACAAAATAGCAACCTCAGTTTAGAGCAGTTTGATTAACAGCCAGAAAAGAAAAAATTTATTACTTTGTTATATCAAGTTTTTTTGTTATATCTTTGTTTTTTAAAGGCCTCAAGCTGTGCATATTTCATTTTTAAACTGCAACTTTTAAATCTGCTGAATGTATTTTCTTAACTACTTTTTATTATTTCGAAATTCCACATTGTACTACTAAATAAATAGTTTAATGACAACATATTAATGATGTCTGCCAGCTTAACGATAAATAATAATTTGAAGCTTACCTCAACTTGAGCATACAGTGTACTATCTCCCCCTACCTGCTCCTGGTCACCTATGAGGTAGAATATACAGGAATATATTGATATTAAGACTCATCAATTAATAAAGGATATCATCTTGTATTCCTTAAAACAAACAAAAAATGGTATTGCATTAAATTTGATTTAGCTTGCAGTAAGCGTATGATATAAGTAACATAAGATATGTCTTTACATTGGCTGTTAATTACAAACTTCTCTAAACTGAGTTTAATATTTTGTTTGTGGAACATCTGCCTCTGAGGGGTTCCTTATGTAGTCATGAAGGTCTAGTGTAAATCATATCAAATATATATAATGAAGATAATAATTACATTAGTAGTAAACGTATTTGGTTTGCTTTTACTACTTATTCTCAATATTTTGAAGAATTGTTTGGAATTCTAGCAGCAAAAAATGTCCTGTCCTCATCACAGTTACAAAACATCATGACATTTAATCCTAAAAAGGTTGTATTGTGTTTAGGTGAATATAGAATTGAAGCTCTAAACTGGATAATATAGAATGTACCGTTTTTAAGATTGATAGTGTTTTTTTTTTACCTAGTTGGTTACTGTTTGTATGATCTGATCAGAGGATATTCAGTAGAGACGAGAATTATTAAATGTGGAAGAACGCAGTATTCTACAGTATTACAGCTTATTAAGAAGTAGCACCTTCGTTCTTTTTAATTACAAAAGCGTGAAAGCACTTGATTGGTCAAATTGTTTTTCATAGATAATGTATGTGAGGCAACATGGACATACCTTTTTTACACTTGATGTACAGAAAGGCTAAAAAACATATCAAAACGAACACCGCCACCGAACCAACTACCGGCCACAGGAAAGGTGACCCAATCTGCACTTGACTTGAGTCATTCTCTAGAAAATAAGACACATGTCATTAAGAAGTGCAGGTTTCAGATCAGTTGAACAGTTCCTCTAGATTGACTGGATACCGTTATTAATGCAGAGTTCTTTGATGCTCATTCTGACTTCTTTCCAGCTGACAGGGTTGCTATGGTTACATGTGATTGATTCCTCACTGCAGTTCAGGATGAGAGTGTTGATCTGTGATGTCACTTCCTCTGGAGAGCATCTGTTGTTCTGATAGGTGGAGTTAATCATGAACTCTTGAGCGCTGCATGTGAAGTTCACAGAACAGGAGTCATTGATGGACACTTTTGAGTTCACAGTCAGGACGGGAGCCTCCACAGCATCTGAAACACACATTTGAAAAGGAAAAAGTTACACCAGTTAATCATTTGTGAAATATTGTTTGAAATAATACACCCTCAAACTGTTGTAGCATAACATCTTAAAAGCTGTTTATAGAATACACATCATAACTTTACAGTTAAAGGAGTAGCAGCAGTGGAGGCTCAAGTAAAGTTTGAGTATATTTTAAGTATACCTTATGTAGTAAGTATACAAATATCAGTGTAATAGTAGTATACTTACAGTGTACCATTTCAATACTCCTTTGGACTAAATTGGCCCACTTTCTAGTATATAAATGTATACATTTAAGTATAACGGTAGTAAACTTAGTACTTGACTAGTTTACATCAAATGTTTTAGCTTGTACTGCACCTATACTACAAGTGAACTTATGGGTGTACTGATAGTTAAACTAAACTAAATACTTGTAGTAACATTTAAAAAATAGTCTCTGTCATGAATTCAGTCCATGGACGTCTGTTTGATCGGCACCAGTCACTCCTTCATACCTCACAGGCTTTCTATTTACTACATTTCCCATCATTCACCTCACTGATTTATCAAATTGTTTCCACACCACTGATAACAAAATCTAATGTTAAAGATTTAAGGGTCAAGAGCCTAGCTAAACACTGACCACTGTAATGGCTTCTTTGTTGATTCTTATTGTTAACATCAAGTGTCTTCAGTAGTCTTGAATATTATATGTTTATTATATGTTTATTTTTCAATGTTAATGGGAGTGATACAGAGTTAAATAATAAAAATAATAATAATAATAATAAAGGAAATCCTTGAGGGGGCTGTGCAGGGCTAAGCAAGTTTTTGTCAAGTCCAGCCTTAGCGCCACTGAGTGACAGATAAACTGATGAATAAAAACACATTCATATATAACACAGTTTTCAAAGATTAAAATCTAAAAATGTCTTATGACCAGAACACATAAAGCAAAACCACACTCACCTATAACAGATACTCTGTATGTAACAATATCAGTCTCTGTTATTCCACTCACTCTTGCTATGTAGAGTCCACTGTCTGTCTTCTGCATGTTCTTCAGTGTCAGAGAGAAGGTTTTATCATTGAAATCCACTCTGTCCTTGTAAGAAGGGTGAAGTTTTACTCTTTTAGTTTCATTTGTATATTTCACTATTATCTCTGATTTTTCATTTCTCCAGGATAAATCATCAAACTCTGGTAACTCTTGTATCTGTATATCCATTTCAACAGAACTTCCCATCCGCACAAACACTGAGATCTCAGCACTCAACCCTGAGAGAAAATAAAATTTTTTTATTTTAAAAAATGGACAGCAATCATAAAGTTGACACAATTTAAACTGATGAAGTCAAAAACAAGATTTTGTCTATCAGTGAAGAGCATTACGTAACATTAACCATATTAATAACGTTGACATCGTATTACAGGAGCACAACGGCTTTTGGGATTTCTATCATTGTGAATCCCAGAATCCCACAGGGTCAGTGTGATCTGGTGTTGTCATATTTCTGAATAAAATATTTTATTGTAACAAACTGAATATGTCTTGTAAAATCCTGAAAGGTTTCAGATAGACAATTTTGAAGTGAAACCAAAATAAATTTTGCCATAAACAAAACAGACTGGTAATTTAAGATTAGGAATTAAAACTTTAATTTGAGAGAGAATTGAGTGCCCTTCAATTAAGCGATTTATCACCATAAGGAATCATTAATCAACGCCGTATTTAGAGTAATAAAATTAGATTATTATGGTTATTGCAGCAGAAATATATTTACAATTTCTCTTGTCTCTTGCCATAACCTTGAAATTAGAATCAGACCTAAAATATCGCCTTCAGAATCATTCAGATGTAGTAATAGTTTAAGTAAAGATAGTTGTAACATGACGCAGGAAGACAGAAATCATGTTTAGTGGCTGTTTATCTAGTTATTAAAGTATAATACAAGATAATAATACAGTCTTACAAATGGTTGTTGAAGGCATATTATATAAAATGCATGCCAGACCAGAGTAAAACAAGGACTATTCTTGGAAATTAATTCAATTATTGTATTTTAATCAGAAAATGTCATGCATGGCTGGCTCTGTAATATATGTTATATTTCTTGTCAAGGCTTTGGCCACACGGAAGTGCTCAGAAAAAAAGGTGAGAAAATGCAAAGGCAGTTATAGAATGGAAAAAAATAAAATAAAAGACCAATAGGCAGCAGACACACAGCTATCAATAAATCAGTCATAAGAGTAATCACTTATTTTAGTTACAACAATAATATACAGCTTTTTGTGCTTTATTCAGCTCTATAGTTGGCTTTGTAGAGCAGATCATCTAAGATCTGTTTCAGAGCAGATCAGATCATGATTTATTAGAAACTTCAATCCACTAACATAAGAATAAGAATCACACACTAACAACATGAGAGATAAAATGATAAAAAAGATCAATTTTGAAATGACTTGAATTACATCGTATAGAGTATTACAGTGTATATGATCATTCAGAATATTTTTATACTGAGAATCATCATAACCGAGTATTATTGTATAAAGAGAATATCTTCATCAGTAAATGCTCAGTGATATGTGAACCATGCCTTTGCCAATCCTCACTGTCACAATAACTATTAAAAAGCAATTAGTTGCATAATAAACTTTTTTTTTTTTTTTTTACCTGTTTTGAAGATCAGAGGAAACAGAAGTAAAACGAGTAGGTAATTTGCTGACATTCTTTTAAATTAAAAAGATTAAAACCCTAAAAAGAGAGAACTCAAAATGACTGCCGCTGCATTGACTTCCTACGGAAGTTCAGAGCCTCAGAGCCTCGCTGATGACCAAAAAAAACATAATACGTCATGCTGAAGAAAAATAGCAACCAAAAAAAACTGTAAAAAGATAAGATGGTGGAAACAAAGTAAGCGTAGAAACGCATTAATATCGATATCTACAACAAATATCTCTATATCATTTTTAATGTGTGGGTGTTTGCATGGATTGTACCACATCAGTCACTCAAAATGCGTTTCGTTGACTTTTACATACATTACCAAACATAGTCAGTTTAGCAAACAACAGCTTCACACTTCATCTTTTGCACCACATCCTTCCTATCTCACGTCTGCTCTGCTGGAATAAACGGCTTCTGAATTCAGCAAAATGCACTTTTTTACACTGGCCACGTTTTAACGTTGACCTCCAGCTGCGTACAGAATCGCATTTTTCTAAAAAAAAAACCCAAGAGGAAACTGTTGCTTGGAATCAGTGAGATGTCACGATGATCGGATTTAGCTTGGCTTCGTCAGTGGCGGAAACACGAGCGTTCAGAGAAGAAGAAAACTTTGCGGTGCTCGGTCAGTTGAGACGCTTCTCCTCCTGCTCAGCGGTGTGTGGGAGCCGCTGCTGATCAAACTAATGAAACTACGAGTGATCAGAATGAATGAAGGATGAGAAACTGGAATATCCTTATAGCCTTATTTAGATAAAAACAGAAACTAAACAAATGGCATGTTATTGCCATACACTATATATAAATATCTGCATACTTAAACCACACAAAATAGACCTACCTTACAAATAAAAGAGGCTTGATCGTTTCTCAGAACTAACTTTATTCCTTTTTTCTAATAAGTGCTTGTTTTGATCATTGGGTGTCTGTCGGTTGCCCTCACTTCCTTATTTCTTAACGTGCCGCAAGATTCAGTTTCATATTTTGAACAGTATATTTACATAAATATACTACTTATCAAAAGAAGTTTACTTGGCGTTGAAGGCATTGTATGAATTCGATTGGTTCGTTCATTCAGTCCCTTGAAATATAATTAAAAGCGTGGTGGTGCTATCTTGCTTTTTAATAAATGTCACTAGATTTGCTGTTGTGTAATGCAACGTATGCATTCGAGACGTCAAGAACCGGATTGATTAAAGAGGGCATCGTATTAGCATAATCCTATAAATCATAATCAAAATGAGCATAATCCTATAAATAGGCCGAGGGGAGTCTGCGTAATTCAGCCTGAGGGTGGCGCTCTAACTACACACGGAGATGTTATTTTAGACATACGCCTTAATACAATATTAACTGTGTTTCAGTGTTGACTGCTGTCCTGTAGAAACAAAAATAGACCACTAACAACAATCTGTATCAATAGGCAAAAAATAAGATCACTGTATTTCTAGATATGATCAAGACAAAAACTGATCAGCTTTCCCGGTGTTTATTCACTTTCAGTGCAGTGTGTACTTATACTTTGTCTTCATCCGTGAGTGTATTTGCAGATCAGATCAGTATTTAAGTAACTTATATATACAGTGCAGAAGCTAGTTTGTGTCGGACTGCTGTAGTTACACGTGATGGAGTCACCACCGCAGCTATCAGAAAATGCTAAGAATCTCTGTATAATTTTGTCTTAGCTTTAGTGCCATATATCAAAAGGCATATATCAGTAAGGCTGTATGATGATAAACAGAAAACAGAAATCTGACTTTCTGTCCCCTAAAAGTAGTTAAACCTCTGTACATAGCGATTGGTCTATTGCATTTTTAATTAAATAAAAAAAGGGAACAAATTAACGTTATAAAAGTAAGGGGAAAATTAATTTGTGCGTACCGATTCTTAATTTGTGACCAAGATGATCTAAGATAAAGAAAATTAGATTTAAAACAAGGGAACAAATCTGTGTTTTCTCAGGTAAAGATACCTCTAAGACTAAGCCAAGACCATTTAAATGCAATTATAAATAGAAGATAACCATATGGTCAGAAAAAGATTCAAATCGCCATCTTGTGGTCACTTTTAATTTGGCAGCTATTAGTGTTAGCTATTAGCATGCTGTTAGCCATGTTTGTACTGAATATTTTTTTAATTCAGACACATATTTGTTAAATACAACACGAGAGGTGAAGTGTGTATTATACCCAGTTGTATCTGACCGTGGTTAGCTGTCACACTCTTTTTCACTTCCCTTAAATATCGCTCGCTTTGGGGTTATTTTTAGAAATTATATATGAATTATAGAATTATATATAATTCACACAAAAGATAAGACAGTTTGGTTGTGGATGTTTGGAATCAATATATTCACCCAACGTTAGAGAATGCAACTTTGGCTGAATATATATATTTTTTTATCAGATATGGCAGAGAATAGAAGGAGTGTGTGATATGATAGAGACTACTAGATTATTGTCATTTATTTTTGGTAGGATATGCTGGTCTCGTACATCGCCATTCTCCTTTTTGTCTTATTTTTGCACCGATGTTTCTCTTGTTATGAAGGGTTTGTCTGTCCGTTATGGTTTGTTTCTCTTGTCTAAAGCATAATAAAAATAATAATCCAAAAAGTACAGCGGAAAAAAGTAAAGCGCAAGAAATACAAAACATGCAAGTTTTGTGACAACTTCCTCATGCGTGACAAATAGCCAGCGTCGCTGGGTGAAAGGGCAGTTGGTTTGCTTTGCACACGGCTGAATGAAGTTTATTTTCTATTTTGTGAGTTTGGGGGGTGGGGGTATGTTGGTGTTATCAGCTGTGTAGTGAGTGGTGATGGCCCAACCATCTCTTTTTTTTTTTTTTTTTTTTTTTTTTTTTAGGCAGCGGGTATTTGCAAATCTACTCTACATCAGGTCAAAATAGCAGATTTTTTTGTGATGCGCTATTTAGACTAAGTGAAAATAGTATTTTCGTAGCCTAGATGCTAATTACTGCAAATAGCAATGGATTCTATTTAAACTAATTTTAAAGATTCCAGCATTGTTTTTGGTGCAAATATCATGTTCTGATATTTATACTACTTATTGCAAGTGGCAATTATCTTCACCTCAGTATTGAAGTATAAAACAGAATGTAAATGAGTGTAAATGTTAATTTTAATTCAAATTAGTTACTAGATGCCATGGTTGACAATAAAGCCCTTCCTACACATACCTTATCCCTACCCAGTAGTTTCTTTTCTTAATTTATACTGAAAATAAATGATACATTATACAAATTATACATCAATCAACAATCTTTTGTAATGATTGACTATCCCAAGCACACGTTGGTGGGCGGAGTTAGTGTAAATAGCCTGTAAATAGTTTTTTTTCTTCTGCTGAACACAAGAAGATATTTTCAAGAAAACTGCTGGTCCCCTTTAACTTCCATAATATGGAAAATATTAGTTCATGTTAAATAATTTTTTTAATTTTAACTAATGGGATCCCAAAAAGCTTATCTTAAATGCAGATAAAAACAAGGCTTGTATTTAAACAGGGACATAATTTTAATAAAAAAGGTTTCTCATGGCTATGAGAGAGACATGGCACTTCACCTTTATTTGCTCATGCTTAAATATCATGAGCTGTTTCACTGCAAACAAAAGTGCACAAGAAAGTCAGAATACAGTTAATTAAACAAAAAAAAAACCAGTATAAGGATATTAAGGAAAGTTCAACAAAACAATGATCAGTCATATTATCACTAATGAATGACTTAAACTTACATACTAGCATAGGATGCTACAAATAAGTTAAAATAATTTTAAGATATATATTGACAAACGCACCATTTTTCATAATTTGCTGTTTATGCACAGGTTGTCTTCCATCACTGTTGAATAATACACTATTGAATAAATTGTATGATCTGTTCCAGAGGAAGAAGATCTATCTATTAGACCAACTTCTCCACAGCCTTTATGACCCTTCTGTTCAGCACCTAGAGATTTAATAGAATAGATTTAGAAAGTGACAAAAACAGAAAAACAAAAAACAAAAAAATACTGAGGTTACAGTAATTTCTGTTTCATTACGATAGATATACCCTTTTTACGCTTCTTGTAAGAGCGGCAGAATAGAGAAACTACTGTGAAAACCAGCACAAATACACCAGCGATGACCGAGAGCCAAAGGAAGAGAGGACTGTTGTTTTCTTCTGGATGTTCTTCTGTCAAATGAACAGTCAGAGTTAAAGATACTTTAGTATTTAGTTACAGAATAAACTGAAAGGGATTCAGTTATGAATGATGTAAAAGTTATTTACTTTCATAAGGTGTACAAAGTTGGTTAATCTCTATAGTTTGATTCTTCCAGCTGACTGGATTGCTGTAGTTACAGACAACTCTGTTCTTTCTACAATACAGGGCTAGAGTCTGGACTCCAGATGATGTCACTTCCTCTTGAGTGCAGTCGTTGCTGTGGTAACTGTGTCTGATTGTTTGATCAGGTCCACTGCATGAGACGTTCACGACACAGACGTTAACACTTATCATGGTGAAGTTTGTTTTCAGAACAGGAGAATCCACTGGATCTGAAACATTTAAAAAAATATTTTGCAAAAAGCGCAAAGGTTATTTCGTTAAATTATTCTGGTGCCTTGATGAGTGACTCTGTATAACACTTTCTTTGATGCTCTTTATTGATCAAGACTTTTGGAAAAATTATTGTAAACTTTTACTCTGTAAACAGATGCACATCAACAACATAATTCATATTCCATTGTTTCTGTTATAATAATGCAGATGTTCTTGATCTGAAATGTTTGCAACAACCACAATATAAAGGAAAAACTTGCACTCACCTATAACTAAAACATTGTGTTCTGCAACAGATGTTGTTCTTTCTCCTATTGCTGTTGCTGTGTAGAGTCCACTGTCTGTCTTCTGCATGTTCTTCAGAGTCACAGAGAGTGTTTTATTATTGAAATCCACTCTGTCCTTATATACATAACATGTTATATCTCCAGATTCATTTAAGAATCTGACTATATATTCTGATTCATCATTCATCCAAAGTAATCTTCTAAAATTTATCAGTGGTTTATTTTTTATGTCCAGTGTAACAGAGCCCCCCGTCTGTACGAACACATGGTCTTCAGATCTGCATACTGAGGAGAAAAAACGAGAACAACCTTTTAACCCTGCAACCATGTTTGACATTTACATGTAGGCCTATTTATTTATAGCACATATTTATTCTGCGTGATACTTTCACTAAATTATTCAAACAAATGGAATATTTCATTATATCTTTTCATTTTCATTTTCCCTGTTTGTTTGTTTATTTGTTTATCTATCCATCTGGAAAGGCAATTCTTGCTTGAAAAAGAATAACGATAAAAAAAATAAATGAATTAAAAAAATTAAAAAACATTGTGCCATTTTAACAAATATTTTACAGTTTGTTTGTTTTTTACCAGTGAGTCTGGCAAAATGCATTTTTTTTCTGACGTTTGTTAAGCTTTCATGATGTAGTGATAATTTTACAATATTTCTAACATGAATAGTCTGCTACTTTTGCAATGGACGTCATGTAGGCTATTCTGTATATTAAAACAGAAATCAAATGAAGAGCTTTAATACCTGTGCTGGAGATTAGATCTGTCACGAAGAACATGAGAATGGGACCAAATTTCATTGCAGATGGATGGAGTCTGATCTGCTGTGGTCTCGTATTACTTGTACTGCCAGGAAGAGGAAGTCGGTCATTCGCATTAAATACCATGTCTTGACAGGAAATCTGTCGAAGAGCTTCGGACGAACCCTGTACGACTAGGGTTCATCAAACAACTCAAATCCGCATAAGGAAGTTAAAATAGCTTCACCGACAAAACCATTTCTATATCACTTTTGCATCTGGTAACGCTATCGGGAAGGTTTAGAGTTAGGTTTGATGTAGAGCATTAACTTTTAGTGACGCACTTCGGATTATGAAGCCCTGAAATACGTATCTGAAGTAATGACAGTAATGCAAACACGGCAATGCATGCACATCGATGCAATGAAAACAATAAAAACAGTGCCACTTACTGGACGTGTCACTTTGAGACTGCCGCAAAACGTGCAGGGTGCATGATAACAGTACTGCAGACGCGATGCAAGTATTTCAAACGAGCCTGGGTTGCAAAAATAATTCGCCTGTATAGATTTGTGGCCGCCATTATATAAAATGAAGGAAAAAACAAGGGAACAAATTCTTACTTTGTAGTAAGTCATTCTTGATTTGCGGATAATGTATATTTATGTGCATGATGTGCGGCTCTCCAGCTTCAGTGGTGTTCTCTCGGGTGAAGATACCTCTGAGACTAAGCCCAGATCATTTAAATACGATTTTAAATAAATGAACGTTTCGCTGGGCAGGAAACATACGATCAGAAACGATACGAAATGTCGTCATTTAGTGGTTTTGACTGTGTACCATGCTCACTTTGGAGTTATTTTATTTTATGTTTTATAAAAGTTATACGTTCCGTGTAACAGTAATTCAAAATTCACATAACAATCTTAATACAGTTGTGGAAGATGTGGATGTTTGAAATCAATGCTAAACCAATGCTAGAGAATACAACACCTTTTCCTGGATGCGCTATGTATTTTATTATTTTTTTTTACCATGTAAGAAAATATAGGAACATATGGTACAAGAAACAGTAACAGAATTGGGCAAAATGCATTTTTAAAAGTCAATAACACATGCGGCATGTAACAAAGGATGCCATCTTGAGGCCAAGCCCTGTGACCACTTCCCCACACGTGACAAATAGCCAGTTTCATTTTAATTGTCTTTGGGTGAAACGACGGCTGGTGTCCTGTTTGGTTGCTTGCACACCGCTGAATAAGTTGTATGATCTATTTCAGGGGAGATAATTTTTTTATGTTGTCCTACTGTGCAGTAGACGGTGATGGGTCGATTATCTCCCATTTTCTTCCGTGTCTGGTCTTCAGCCTAATGAAATGAATAGAGAAAGTGTTTTTTTTTAAATAATAATAATAGTATTTTTTTCTGAGTTGTAAATATAGATTATGGGAGTATGTTTTATATACGGGTGATTCTATGATTGGGGATGCTTTTCATAAAGTTAAGAACAAAAAAAACTGTTTCCAGTACCTTAAAAACATATTACATGTTAATAATCGAATGCTTTTTTTTTACTAATAATTACCTGTGCATTGTGCTGAAGTAACAATAAATCATAAATAATAATAAATAAATAAATGTCTAAACTGAGCTAATATTTCACCTTCAAAAAACAAAACAAAAATACCTATGTCTTCACAGAACTGTCCACTTGGAGCAAGTGTTTTTCATCTGAAAATGTATTTTATGCAATATCCAGTTAAAAAAAATACATTTTGTAAAGGTGCAACAATATCTCAATAATGTTTATAAGTTTTTTGTGTGTGTGAAAAATAGTTCAAAAACCGACACGACCCTTTATGTAACAAAATTGTACCAATTTAACAGAATTATCCTGTAGACCTTTAAGTAAATTCTATTTTTCTTTTGATATTGAGTTGACGTTCTACAAAACAATTCTTGGTGTAAGATGTTTTTAGATATACTTTTATGTGGGAAAATATGGTACAATGCGAGAGAGTTGGCAAAAACCACAGATGTAACACACAACAAATACACACATAACGTGTCTAAATGCTTTCTAATGCACTCTTCTTTTATTGGCGTCTAAAGTTTCGGCTCAGTCTTAAAGTTTTTTTTGAAGTGGATTAAAAAGTTGTTTATTGCACTAAAAAATTGTTATTTTAAGAATGACGTGCTATTGCCTTTTGTTTAGATTATATTTTTACATTTGATATATTTGAAGATTAATATACAAGCTTAATGATGAATGAATGATCATTTGAAGCTTACCTCAACTTGAGCATAAACTGTACCTTCTACTACCTCCTGAGGACCTGTGAGGTTTAGAATGTACAGCAATATGTCAGCATCAGGACTTATGAAATAATCATATCCATTTATTTATATATTGGCTGTTAATTCTAAGTTTTGTATTAGTATTATGTTGTGGGTTTCTTCATGTATGCATTTGAATACAGCAGGTGTAGCCTCTTAAGACCCAAGAAAATGTTTTAGAAAAAAAACATTGTTTAGAGCATTAAAAATAATGTGCAATTTTTTAATTATATTTCATTTGTACATTACGCTGTGTTTTCAGTTGAGGACAGCAAGACTAGGCAAAAGCAATTGATTTTTAAAATCACCAATATAGTTTTAGTTTTTAAGATTTTAATAACTTTGTATAAAGACGATTCTTAACTATGTTATTTTTCTTTATTAAAAATGTGTGTAAAATGGTCATAAATGACCATTTGCAAAAGCAATTGATATATATCAATGAATATATGAATATATATATATATATATATATATCATTGTTATTTATAACTTTACACAATATGTAAAGTACTTAATTTCATAGAGAATGTATGTGAGGCAACATGGACATACCTTTTTTACACTTGATGTACAGAAAGGCTAAAAGACATATTATCAAAACGAACACCGCCACCGAACCAACTACCGGCCACAGGAAAGATGACCCACTCTGGTCTGGACTTGACTCATTCTCTAGAAAATAAGACACATGTCATTAAGAAGTGCAGGTTTCAGATCAGTTGAGCAGTTCCTCTAGATTGACTGGATACCGTTATTAATGCAGAGTTCTTTGATGCTCATTCTGACTTCTTTCCAGCTGACAGGGTTGCTATGGTTACATGTGATTGATTCCTCACTGCAGTCCAGGATGAGAGTGTTGATCTGTGATGTCACTTCCTCTGGAGAGCATCTGTTGTTCTGATAGGTGGAGTTAATCATGAACTCTTGAGCGCTGCATGTGAAGTTCACAGAACAGGAGTCACTGCTGGAAGCGTTTGAGTTAACAATCAGGACGGGAGCCTCCACAGCATCTGAAACGCATTTTCAATGTAACACAAATATACAATATAATCAACTATAAAAGAAGCAACTTTGTATTTAAAATGGAAAATAATATATCCTCATACCATTGTAGTATACATTTATAATGTATTTTTGTATAAAATTAACAATTGTATCTGTTTGTTAAATACATGAACGTTTTATTTTATTACCTATCCTTTATAACAATGTTTTGACCTGAACACGACAAACAAAATCATACTCACCTATAACAGATACTCTGTATGTAACAATATCATTCTCTGTTTCTCCACTCGCTCTTGCTGTGTAGAGTCCACTGTCTGTCTCCTGCATGTTCTTCAGTGTCAGAGAGAAGGTTTTATCATTGAAATCCACTCTGTCCTTGTAGGAAGAGTAAAGTTTTATTCTTTTAGTTTCGTTTGTATATCTAACTATCATCTCTGATTTATCTTTTCTCCAGGATAAATCATCAAACTCTGGTAACTCTTGTATCTGTATATCCATTTCAACAGAGCTTCCCATCCGCACAAACACTGAGATCTCAGCACTCAACCCTGAGGAAAGAGAAAGATGCCCATTTCTGAAAAATGTTTACTGCAGGTGAAGTTAATTCATTCAGTTTTATTATGTTTTAGCTTGCAGTACTGTGCAAAAGCTTTAGGTGGGTGTGAAAACAAGCGACGCTTTCAAAAATGGAAGTGTTAAAACATTTGTTTTCACAAATGAACAAAATGCAGTAAATAAACAAAAGAGAAATCTAAATCAAATCAATTTGATTTAACAATACAGGACAATACACTTTATTTATTTATTTATTTATTTAAAAACAAACTAAATTTGACGAAAGTGTTAAACAGAATAGAATAAAAACTCCTCATATTTTAAAACAACAATAAAGAGTAACCATTCAAACAAAAACAATGAAGGGGTGTTAAAAAATACAGAAAATAACAGTTTTTAGAGCAGCCCTAAAAGCAGAACTAGATGGGTCTAATCTAATTTGAAATAGTAGATTGTATCAAAGTCATAAAAGTCTCCTTGTTTTTTTTAAATCTGTATTTATGCATACTAAGTAGACAAAGATCACTGGATCTCAAATAAAACATAAGTAGGATAGATTCTCCTTCATACAATATTAGTTTTATTATATTAATGAAAAAAATATTTTATAATTTATTTTTTAAATAATGCATGGTTGATTTGTTACATTCTTTATTAGCCTACATGTTGTATAATATTACATATTTTAATGAACGTGTTTTACCTGTTTTGAAGGTTAGAAGATAAAGAAGAAATCTGAATCTCCGATTCAATGCCATTGTCACAAGTTAAAAGCTTAAAAAGAAACAGAACTCAAAATCCCTGCTGTTGCAATGACTTCCTAATAGATACTGAATTTCATGAAGAAGCTAAATTCCTAAATCAAGATGCATGAGAGCTAAAAAGAGGAAACTGAGGAAGCTGCAATGTGGTTTAGAAATGGTGAGACGACACATGAAAGACACATTTTTAGCTCAGCTTGGTCTGGGATAGATACATGAGAGGCATGGAGTCGGTTCAAACTCCAGTAAAAGCACCTTATATTCCTTCTCTGCAGTATGTGTCACTTTACTTCTGAACACCAGCACCAATATTAAAAAGAAAACTGCTCCCCTTTGACTTTGACTAATACGAAATACAATGAAAGTCGCGGAATACAGTTAATTAAATGAACAAACAGTTTAATGGTAATAAAAAGACCTGAGCAAAACAATTATCACACATATTATCACTCATTACTAATGAATGTCTTAAATTAGCTTGCTTAATACTTAATTGGCATAGTATGCTAATATATATGTAAAGATATCTATTGACAAACGCACATTTTTTCATAAATTTAACATTTGCTGTTTATGCACAGGTTGTCTTCCATCACTGTTGAATAATACACTATTGAATAAATTGTATGATCTGTTTCAGAGGAAGAAGATCTATCTATTAGACCAACTTCTCCACAGCCTTTATGACCCTTCTGTTCAGCACCTAGAGATTTAATAGAATAGATTTAGAAAGTGACTTGCAGAAAAAACAAAAAAATACTGAGGTTACATTAATTTCTATTTCATTATGATAGATATACCCTTTTTACGCTTCTTGTAAGAGCGGCAGAATACAGAAACTGCTGTAAAAACCAGCACAAATACACCAGCGATGACCGAGAGCCAAAGGAAGAGAGGACTGTTGTTTTCTTCTGGATGTTCTTCTGTCAAATGAACAGTCAGAGTTAAAGATACTTTAGTATTTTGTTACAGAATAAACTGAAAGGGATTCAGTTATGAATGATGTAAAAGTTATTTACTTTCATAAGGTGTACAAAGTTGGTTAATCTCTATAGTTTGGTTCTTCCAGCTGACTGGATTGCTGTAGTTACAGACAACTCTGTTCTTTCTACAATACAGGCCTAGAGTCTGGACTCCAGATGATGTCACTTCCTCTTGAGTGCAGTCGTTGCTGTGGTAACTGTGTCTGATTGTTTGATCAGGTCCACTGCATGAGACGTTCACGACACAGACGTTAACACTTATCATGGTGAAGTTTCCTTTCAGGACAGGAAAATCCACTGGATCTGAAACATATAGAACACTTTGCATGAAGCCATAAGTTACAGTTAAAAAAATAAAAAGTGTTTTAATTATATTGGTAATTGTAAACTAAAATTATATCCACCCTGTTTTGCTGTTTCTGTTATATGACAGTGCTGATTCCTTTAATATTCTACTCTGTAAAGGTCCAGAACATTATTATTATTTTTTTTATTTCAGTAAAATACACTCACCTATAACTGATATGTTGTATTCAGCATGACACATTTCTTGTTTGTCTCTTGTGATTGCTCTGTAGAGTCCACTATCTTTCTTCTGCATGTTTCTCAGTGTTAGAGAGTAGGTTTTAGCATTGAAATCCATTCTGTCCTTATATGAACTGTGAGGTTTGATTTCTCCTGATTGATTTCTGACTACATTTTCAGATTTATCATTAATCCATGTGAATCTAGTAAAGTGTGGTGGTATTTTATTTTTTATGACTAGTTTAACCGAGCCCCCGGTCTGTACGAACACATGGTCTTCAGATGCGGATACTGAGGAGAGAAACATGAAGAAATTGTATTTTTAAAAAAGGTATCATGCCTGTGTTTATCACATTCACATATTTGCTATGTAGAACCGTTTAGACACACAGATTCTTTTGACCTTTACATATATATGTTTCATATTTATTGCGCAAAGGTGCAGCTGTTATCTAGGACTAATGGCATACTGCATTCCGGAACTGACTCATCTCTCTTTATTTGTTCGAAAAATAATGCACTATTAAATATGCACTAACCATAAAAGTTGTAAATATGACATTTTAATAAATATCATATGAATTCATGACTGTTTCAATAATAAAACGGTAACAGTTGCTAGATCCTTCATATTTAGGATAACTATTACTATTTGCAATATATGTTATATTTGCAGTTATACGTGCAGATATTAATAGACTACTCTTTTTGCGGTGGATATCATGTGACCTCTAATTCATATTTAAAGAAGTAAAGATTTAGAATATTGTATACAAACAACATACATCTACCCAGTTATGGAAATTAAACTTAAATAGACTACAGTCATGTCTTTGAATCATTAGTCAGAAGTCAGGTTTTGTTACCTGTGCTGGAGATCAAAGCTGTCATGAAGAACACGAGAAAGTGACCAAATTCCATTGCAGCAGACGAAGGAGTCTGACCTGCCGTTGTGATACGTTACCTATGCTGTCAGGGAAGTTGATCTTCTTTAAATTGTCTATCTATGAAATGTCTAACTGCACTGCACATGAAACCTATCACATAAAACTTAACTTGTCTTTTCTGTTCATCAGTTTCTCTTTAGACTGTGCTCCTAACAGAGGTTTGTGTGAGATCTCAGAACAAAGGAAAATGTTTAACCACTTCTTAACCACAGCAGTAAGTGTTTTAATAGTTATTTTAGCACATGTGTGTGCGTTATGGCTCACTAGTGAGTTAAAGCGATTAACTTACTGAAGTAACAATACTTTATCTTTTTAGGGAAATTGGGCTGCTGTTCAAATACAATGAAAAAATCCAAGTTGCAGCAAATATTACTTTAAGTAGCTCAGTTTGAAAAAAATAGTTGTAAATTTGGAATACACATCTAGTACATTTACTTAATTTATTAAGACAATCGGTTTGCATTGGTTATTCAAAACTGAATGTGAATATAAGTTCTCATCAGCCTTATCAGGAGAAGACGCTTCATCTGCTTGTTTACACTCTTTGGCCACGAGGTGGTATTGTGTGGCAATGAAAGCCTCAAGAAATGAACCGTTTGTGAACCACTCGATTGAAAAGCTTCAGGAGGCTTCATATGACCATAGCTACTAGAGACTAAGACAGAGAACTGGCTCTGCGAAGTAGCCACTATGAGAGTGATAAATGCTTAACTATAACTATGCTATAAGTCAATCTTATTAAATAATATTACTTAATGTACAGTTAATTCATTGATAAACAGACTGCTGCTTTATGCTTTACTAGGCTATTTTGTGTCTGAGAATGCCTCGTGTTCATGGGTAAAAAAAAAAAAAATGTCTGTTTGCAAGCAGAATCATCTTTTTGGCATATCGTAGAAAGGAAATAATAAATAAATGTCCAAATAAGGAGAGGCTAACAAAATGCGTCTCAAGAAGACGATGTGTGGGAGCTTAACACCTGCAACAGAACCTAAAAAAACCTCAAACCACGAATGTAGCCAAATAAAATTTCAGAATGTGCTGTGCACTGACCATTTATAAGAAAACCTTACGTGAGCAAAGTTTTTAAGTGCCCCTCTCTACAACAGTCGCTTTAGACAGTAAGTGCTTAGATGTATAGACATAGACTGGCCTGTTGTGGGCTACAGGAAGTCACCAGTTATCTGATCTCTTTCCCACATCTTTATTTCTGTCTTTATGCTAAACAGGCCACAATGTAAGACAAAGATGAAGACAAAAAAACGTCTGCTTTTCTCAGTTTGCTTTATAAGACTATTTGAGCATGTGTAACAAACGGACTCTCTCTATCAAGTAAAAACTTTTTAAATGGTAAAAAAGTCTGCACGTGAAACAGACATGTACTAATCTTAAATTAAAGTTCAGAAGTCCTAGAAATGCCACTGACTGTATAACAAATAGATTTAAGGTTTATTATTATTATTATTATTATTATTGTTGTGTTGAGAATAATTGTGTTTCTCTGTTAACTTCGTGCAAAACATACAGCTAATGACTGAACTTGAAACATACATCAAACACATGAGGTTATGAGGTGAGATTTCACTGCAGACTGAATGCAAAACCGTTTTGGGTCTGCACACGCTCACTGCTAAGGGCTAGTGGTTAGTAAAAAGGTACTAGTCTTTTGCTCTGAGATCTCAGAGGGGGTTGTGCTCTGCTTGCCACTTCGTTTAGTTTTGTGTTGAAGATTTCAGATGAGTGCAAGAACAGAGAAGAGGAAATACCAGAACATATATACTGCATATTTTAGTTTCTGTAATATATTGTAATAATTAAAGATTTTCTGTGTAGACAACTGAAAGGAGTTTAAATGAGTGTTTAACACAAAACTATCAACTTCCTCTTCTTGGCAGCAGAGTCCTACGTCTGATGCAATGGCATTTTGGAATTTTCTCATGTTCTTCATGACAGTTCTGATCTCCAGCACAGGTATCAAACCCGTTCATTTTATCTTTGGCTTTTTACAGTAATTAATGGTTCATTACGTCGATGTATGTTGTTGTATACAATATACATTTTGTATGAACACAATATAAAAAATCTTTGCGTGAATTGAATAAGTGTGAATTTAAATGATAGTAGTAGGATAGTAGTAGGCTATTCATATTTGCATTTTTTTTAATCATAAATAATATAAATGATCACCAAAACATGAAAAATCTGTAACGGGGTAAAATAAAAAAATATATATTTAATTCAAGAAAACATAAAAATCCATTTTGGCAGGCTGTCACTGTTAACAACAGAAAAAGAAAACTTCATATCCTGTCAAATCCATAAGGAGATATGCCATTTTTCTGAATATCCTAGTGAAAGTATCACGCAGAATAAATATGTGCTATAAGTAAATAGGCCAAACATGATTGTGTGGTTAAAAAGTCGTATGCAGCAAAATTTTTAAATAATACCTCTTCTTCTCGTTTTTCTCCTCAGTATCCAGATCTGGAGACCATGTGTTCGTACAGACGGGGGACTCTGTTACACTGGACATAAAAAATAAACCACTGCTAAATTTTAGAAGATTACTTTGGGTTAAAGATCAATCAGAAAATATAATCAGATGCGTAAATGAATCTGGAGATCTAAAATTTAATAATTATAAGGACAGAGTGGATTTCAATAATAAAACACTCTCTGTGACTCTGAAGAACATGCAGAAGACAGACAGTGGACTCTACACAGCAACAGCAATAGGAGAAAGAACAACATCTGTTGCAGAACACAATGTATTAGTTATAGGTGAGTGCAAGTTTTTCCTTTATATTATGGTTGTTAAAAACGTTTTGTGATTGATTTAAATTATTTTTTTATTTAAATTATTTAATTTAAATAATTATTACTGTCATATATTACTGTTATACTGTTATTTAATATTATTTACTTTATTTTACTTTGTTTCATTGTATTGCATGCCCAAGGCAAGCTTCACCTTAGCTGCAACATACTTTTGAAAATATTTTTTTAAATGTTTCAGATCCAGTGGATTCTCCTGTTCTGAAAGGAAACTTCACCATGATAAGTGTTAACGTCTGTGTCGTGAACGTCTCATGCAGTGGACCTGATCAAACAATCAGACACAGTTACCACAGCAACGACTGCACTCAAGAGGAAGTGACATCATCTGGAGTCCAGACTCTAGCCCTGTATTGTAGAAAGAACAGAGTTGTCTGTAACTACAGCAATCCAGTCAGCTGGAAGAATCAAACTATAGAGATTAACCAACTTTGTACACCTTATGAAAGTAAATAACTTTTACATCATTCATAACTGAATCCCTTTCAGTTTATTCTGTAACTAAATACTAAAGTATCTTTAACTCTGACTGTTCATTTGACAGAAGAACATCCAGAAGAAAACAACAGTCCTCTCTTCCTTTGGCTCTCGGTCATCGCTGGTGTATTTGTGCTGGTTTTCACAGCAGTTTCTGTATTCTACTGCTGTTACAAGAAGCGTAAAAAGGGTATATCTATCGTAATGAAATAGAAATGACTGTATCCTGATGTTTGTTATGCATGTCAGTTTCTAAAACTATTCTATTCTAAATCTCTTAGGTCCTCAACAGAATGAGCAGACAGTCTATGCACAAGTTCAGGTAAGCTTCAGATACTCTTTGTACTCTAGCCATAGAGTCTTTACATGTACATAATGATATATATATATTTAAAACTGTTTGACTGGATTGTTCTACAGCCAATGAATCAAGTGCAAAGACCCCTGGAGATGTTGGAGAAATCAGCGAATCTTCAAACTGTGTATGGATTTACCGGGGAACACAAACAAACTCACAATGCCAGTCAAATGCCTAGTCATCAGGTAAGAAAGAGAGGGATACATTTACTTCTTCATGAAGATGTTTTTATAGAAAATCTTACAAATATAGATAGAAAAAAGCCAATTTAATATGTCTGTTACTATTTTATATATTCACTATATATACATATATTCACAGACACAGGAACAGGTGCAAACAGAAAAGCGGCCCAGCACCACCTACAGTACAGTAGGACAACACCAAAAGCCATTATTTACCTCTAAACCAGATCCTACAATTTATTCAGTGGTGTGTAAACCTAAGCAGGACAGACAACCTATGCATAAATAGCAGAGGTTACATATATATTCAACTGTGTTTGTTGATACAATCATTTTTAAGATACAATTAACATGTCATTGCAAGTTTTATTAATTACAAGTGATAATATTTTCAATTATTGTTTAGAAGTTGTCTTATTGGCAATAAATTGTTTGTCTTTTTGTTGTCTTCTTTGTACATTTGCTCATAATATTAATTCAATTTGTAAACACTGGAGTATATAATATACTGAAGTATATAAGTAAATATAGGCTTATTTCTCGTTTATTGATAAAATTAAGCATGACAGAGATATTACAGATCTTTACATATATGCAATACATATATGTTTTTGGTAACACTTCGGGTAACCTAAGTAGGGTAACAGTACAATACAATTCCATTATTTAACTAATATTGTTTATTACTTCTAAATGATAATCAAAATTGCCCGCATTCTTGAAAATATATTCTATTGAGCAGAAGAAAAAACTTGTACAGGTTTGAAACCGATTGAGATGAGATAAATGATGACAGTCAGTGAACAATCCCTTTAAGTGTGAAGATCCTTGTAGTACGTTGCCATATGTGTACTTAACCTAAATCAAATGTTATGGGGATATTCCCATTTCTTGTCCTTAATTCTGATCAGTCTTTGTTTCAGTAATGAAGTAGTAAAGTCACGCATACTGCTGAGTAGGAAGTGCAGTCTCAACTGACAGCAACAGAAAGTTTGTTTCCTTTTTTTTGTGCTCATGCTTCCTCCACAGAGCTATGATAAAAAAAAAACTTCTGTGAAGTCAATACATACATATATATAAAAAATAAATCGAAACTAAATAAAATGTCTTTTACACACACACACACATACACAAATTAATTGTAGGAAAAATCTTTGACTTTGTTTTTAATATACTGCATGTTTTGCAACTGATTCCTCATCTTTCATTTGCTGAACTGTACTACAAATATACTTTCAAGGTTTTCATTTATGTTTATAAAGTTTTATTTTATAATTCTGAAGTTTTCATCTATGCTTCTGAAGTTTTCGTTCGCCATTGTAGCTCAAATGTCTCGTGGGGGCGGGACTAGTAGCGGTGTGTCCTCATTGCCTACTCATTTTTTGATTGACAGCTTCTTGACCTGGAAATGCAGGTGTCAGTATTGTTGCAACCACAGACGTATATGTGTGTGTGTGTGTGTGTGTGTGTGTGTGTGTGTGTATGATACTGGATAAGAGTTTTGTATTCATCTATTAAGAAACACTGCACCTGCATAGCATACATTTAATACACAGTATTATCACAATTTATATTATTAAACAAAATGCACAAAAACATAAAATACAGAATATGTTTAATATCCATAGCAAAAGATGTGAATTTTTATTTTTGGGGGAACTATTCCCGTAACTGTCATAAGCTGTCGGTTTGCCAAGAATAAAGTGCGACCTCTGGTGTACTTATGAACGGTGTTTGTTTAATCTAGAGCTCCAAAGAAATAAAAATATGTGCATTATATCAGATGTCTGAAGATCAATAACCCAGTCATTCAAAGGTGATTTGTGAACAAAATAAGACTACCTGGAAAATGAGGAAGGACATGCAATATAGTCTAACAATACAAACTGCACTGAAGTCCCATGACACATTTCAAACTAATAAATACACAATATAATTACTTAATATATATTAGTATTAAATACCTCAAAGTTACGTACCACTAATCATCTGTAATGCTTTGTGTAACCAATAGATGGCTGCATTATTAAGGACTTTTTTTATATAAAAAATTAAAATAACAAAACTATTTTTGCAATTATTTTTACACAGAAAAATAACATTGGTTATTGTCAGATACATTAAGGTTAGTACTGTACATTATGTATACATTATTTTTCAACTACAGTATACATATACATATACATACATATACATATATATATATATATGGAGAAAAAGGTGGAAGCAGTGCGGAATGCTCCTCGACCCCTCACCAGGACCCAGGTACGTGCCTTCCTGGGGTTGGCGGCTACTATAGATGTTTTATCCCCAACTTCTCCTCTTTAGCTGCCTCCCTGTCGGACCTGACCAGGAAGAGGCAGCCCGAGAAGGTGAGCTGGCCTTCCAGGAGATCAAGACGGCGCTGACATCAGTGTACTTAAATACAACACTTAGGTAAGTGTACTTCATTACACTATCTTCACAGAAGTTGTATTTTGCAGAGATGAATAATTGATTATAGCTGTTATTTTCTTTTCTTGTTATTATATTCTTGTCATTTCATAACATTCAGATTGATCAACTGATGGATTATTCTGATGATATCTTTCATACTTGAGTGCAATGGGACAATCAATCTAAAATATCTTAAATTGTGCTTTAAAACTAAGAGGTTTTAGAGGTTTAGAAATATGTAAGTAATATAGTTGGATATTTCCAGTCACAAATTAGGGAGGTAAATTTTCACAAAAAAGAAAGATTTCACTCAAAAGAAAGAGGAACGTTAGCCAAGTGAGAGAAGCAATTTATTTATTATTTCTGCTAATCCCACATTTTTAGTTACACCTATTATTTTGAGAGATAAAATTTTAAAAAACCTTTCCAGCTATAGTGATTCTATTTTCTTATTTTTTAAACCAGAGATTATAATAGTAACATTTGAAATTGGTTATGTGACCAATTATGTGACCAAAAAAGTACATAAATCCATTACTTGTGGAAAAAGTATGGTATTTGTGTTTTAAATGTAGTGAAGTAAAAGTCATAAGTTTACAGACAAAAAAAGAAACTCAAGTAAAGTACAGATACTCAAAAAGTGTACCTAAACACAATACTTATGTAAGTGTACTTTACATTACTTTTTCAACCAGAAGGCCGTATCTATTTTGTGGAGATGAATAATTGATTATAGCTGTTATTTTCTTTTCTTGTCATTTCATAACATTCAGATTGATCCACTGATGGATTATTCTGATGATATCTTGCTGGCAGAAAATTACCAGGTCATTTTGTGGTAAAATCACGGTTTCAATTTAAAAACGTAATATTCCGTAAATTTACAGTGCATCCTCCATACCATTAACCTACTTCCGTTAATGGTTATACAGCAAATTATGAAACTTCAGCATACCGTTTCTTCTGTAGCATTAACTAAAAATGTTTTACCTCTTAAAATCTGTATTGCTCTATATTAGTTTTATACTGTATATAAAATCACTAGTTTATGCTAAGATAGCTCATTTTATTTATACTAAAAACAAACAATATATAATAAACATGGTTCAATAAATGAAAAACGTGTACACAAACCATTTATTTTACTACAGGTGAATGTATTCAATAGCTTTTGTATAACATAAATACAAACACAAAACTGTAATACTGCAAAATAATTTTCAAAAACACAGACTAATAACATGCATACATACAAGCAACATTAAAACAATGTTGTGTTTTAAATAGCATTGTGTGCAATATTAGTGATGCACTGTCAAAACAATTAGCTCCATTAGTATAATAAAAAAAACCAAGTCACAAAAAAACACAAAGACAGGAATAAAAACAAAGCAGAAGCTAAATAAATAAGCATACATACAAGCACCAAACCTTGAATACAAAATTATGGCTTCAGTTTGTTTTTAAACAGTATTTGTGTACAATATTAGTGTCAAAAAGTTGAGCTCCAGAGTAAAACAGTAAAGAGACGAAGTCAAATCAAAAGAAAAAAACTAAATCAGGAATAACAAACAGGGCTGCAGCTTTTTTCAGGATTTTCGGAGGATTCTGATGTTTTGTTCCCTTCATCTCAGCCTTTGACCAGGATTTATTCTAAAAGAAATGAATACTAGTTTAACTTCACAAGTAAAGAAATTAATGACACAGAATGAATAACACACAGACAAGGTTTAGAATTTAGCATCACCTAGATTTTTGGTGGTGTAAATTTATTCTGAAACAATATTTTCAGTGCACTATCAGCTTTTACATACTTAAATCTGAATATTTATTTAACTTTATAAAGGCCTAATACAATGCGTACATGTTTTGATATTAAATAAAACGTTGGATGCTGACATTTGAAATTATTTAAATAAAAAATGAATCCGCTAGTAGGTGGCAGTAAGTCACCGTTAATAAGTCATAACGACTGAACCCATTCATTTAAACTGTTGATTCATTCAGGAAGGAAAACAGTGCTGTGGCTGGGTTTGTAATGTTTTTTGTTGCCGAAATAGAGAGTCTAATAAAACACTGAAATATAAGGGCACGGTGTAACCCAGGTCAGAAATGAGCTGACTAAAAAATTGAATGATAATGAATAGAATAAATATAATTCATAATTTTTTTATTATATAAAAGCTGAAATGCACAATCATATCTATATTCAAAGTTGTTCTGCTGTGTTGTCGGAAACTTTAAATAATTTAAATAATTATTAATGAAACAAAACGCTTGTCCTAAAACGCGCGCTGAGTATGACATCACTGATATGCGACGCACTGTTGCAGGGAGAGAGCACGTGCATCCCTGATTACGATTGAAATTATTACGGAAAAAAAGCGCGAATGATCGATGATATTGAAGCAGATGATATGCGATCGTGAAACCTGTGAGATCGTATGTGGTTGATTAATTGTTGAAATCCCCTGGATTTGGTGAGTTTCAAAATAATATGATGTTCAGCTCTCTTAAATGAAGTTGAATATGTTGTGTTAATGTTTTGAAGCATTTTATGCGAGTTTGTATGCATTTAGTGTTCAGGTGTTATGTATAATGTATTGTAACTCTGTACTGTGTTTCTAAAGGGCTTAAAAATGATAACCAGCAGACGATTATCATTTATGTAACTAGTTTATTGTGTTTAAGTGACCAAAGTGTTCAAATGGTTTTCTCAACCAGTTGAGTATATATTTGAAAGACATACAGAGTTTTAACAGTCATGTTAATTGTCTGTGATATTGTGACACTGTTTGCATAAACAGGTCAGGTTTTTTTTCCGAGACTGAGTTACTGTGATCCTGAGATGGCGAGCCACCCAACTAGAGAAGCCTGAGAGAGACAACTTGAAGAAGATCACATGATCAACGCCTTATCCATTATTCCAAGTGGAATTCATCCGTTTCTAGTGGTATTTCTCACCACATTACCTCAGTACTGATCATCACACTGACTATTGCACTATTGAACTTTTTGCTCTACAAACACAAGGATACTCTCGTGTTCAGTGGATTCATCGTTTGGATTCTAAGGACAGTTATATTTTATTTTTGTTCCTTTCCCACGTTTACATATGGACTGAGAACTTTTCATATACTGAATCTTTATTTGTTATTTTCCTTGAGTGATTTATTGTAATTGTTTTTGTTGTTGTGGGTCAGAGATTCTAATTCAAAGCGATATTCAATACAAGCAAAGCTCCACTGAAGCTAGGAAAGGTTAAAAACTATATCTAAATCAATAAGATTGAAGCAAATTAAAAGTAAATTCAAAATAGAAGTTAATTATAGACAATTGGTTAATTAAAGACAGGTGATAATATAATAAAATAAAAGCACAGTACAGTAGAAATATTTGTCAAATAACTACAAAGGAGCTCAAATTTAATTTCTAATACAAAGAAAGAGAAAAGAGATTATTTCTTTGGATGTGTATTTCTATTGTTTTCTTTATTTTCATTTCATATTTTCATTGAATTCAACTCAACTAAAAGACACTTTAAAGTCATTCTCCTGGTCTGCCTATTTATTAATGTGGTTTAACTAATTCTTGCCCTCCTGTAGCGAACCTAGTACATTGACTGGTCCATTACAGTGTATCTTCCCATAGTAACTACAGTGCACCAATAGCACCAGGGGTTACACACAGTCTTCTTCCCGCGGCCTCTCCTTCGCTTTTTTTCCCGGTTGGCAATCAGAAGGGATAAACAACCCGGCATCCTGGCCCGTCAACGGTACACACGGTACACAACGGTACACGTGTGCAGTCTTGTCCAGGACGGCTGATTCCGACGTGCGGCGTTGCGAGTACCTTCACGTGCCCTTCCTGGACCCAGGAGGACACCAGCCTCCAGCTCCAGTCACAAAGTAGGGAGGTAGATTACACTCAAAAGAAAGAGGAATGTTAGCCAAGTGACAGAAGCAATTTCCGCAGTTGATCCATGACTTCTTGCACGTTCTGAGAAACAAAAAGAATGTGTCAATTCATAATAATAAAGTCTGAAGTAATACCATAGGCTTTAAAGGAATACTTCATGGAAAAATGGAAATTTACTCGAACTCAGGGCACATGTGAAAGAGCGTCTCGGTTATGTATTTGACCCTCATTCCCTGATGGAGGAAACAGAGACGTCATGTCGTGATGACACTGGGGTCTTGTTTGGAGCCCTGATTCGCTCTGATTAAGAGAAAATGGCAATGAAAAACATTGGTTTAAATGATGGACTGCAGTGATTTAGATTTATGGATTATTTGGACTCTTTTTCTGACGGCACCCATTCGCTGCAGGTGAATCTTTGCTAAGCATGGGAATCTGGGAAGCATGGGATTTAATGATAAATGAAGTATTCCTTTAATCAAAAATTTGAATATATGACACAACAGTTTGTGCTACAGTTAAGTTTTTTTTTTTACAGTTGAATAGATTGTGAGATGATGAATGCTATTTAAAAAAAAAATATAATAAAAAAAACAACAACTCTGGGATCTTACCAACAGTTACATTGTAGGAACCAATGATTTTTTGAGTTTTTTCACTTGCTTTAGCAGTGTAGAGTCCACTGTCTGTCTTCTGCATGTTTCTTATTGTTATTGAAAGTGTTTGTTCATTGAAATCTACTCTGTTCTTGTAGGCAGGGTAAATTTCCACATTTATAGAATCATACAAGACTACAGTGTCTTCATTATTTTTTAACCAAAAAAAATCATAAAATGGTGCTTTCTCTTTAATTTCCAGTATAACTTGATTTCCTTCCTGGACAGTTACTGGGATTGGTTGAATGTCACCGGATACTGTAGGGAGAGAAATTTTTTTAAAATATAGTAGTTGGTATAATGGAGTTCAAAATGTCTAAGCGCAGAAAACATTTGTATTAAAATTGAGATTCATTGATGCCACTGCAAAAGGCATTAGGCAATATAAAACTGGCTGACCAATTTTTAATCATTTTGTAACAGGGAGGCCAGTGTATTAATGAATGACATTAATCAAGAACCAACCAATGGGCAAACAGAACTAAGAACCACATGACCAGACAATAAGCCGATTCGAACATTACAGATACGCAATGCAGACATGAGGACAAAGTAAACATGACATTAACAGCACGAACAAAATAAAAAATATAAAACACAAACCCCACTTTACACTCCTATTATTTCAAAAATATTTTAAAATAAGATATTTGGGTTTATTCCAATATAATTCTACTGTAACGTATTTCTTTTTATCACTTTATTGCAATAGGTATGGATGTTGTTGGGATAATAATTAGGATAATAATATTGTAAATAAAATAAAATAATTAACTTGGTTTGTAATCTGTGAGTTTGCTTTTCCATTTAGAGAAATATAATAAAGAAATCCAAAAGGGGCCAGCCAGCCATTCGGAAATACTCCCTCAGAAATAAAGGTACAAAAGCTGTCAATGGGGCGGTGCCTTTTCAAAAGGTACCCTTTTGTAACTATTAGGTTCAAATATGTACACTTTAAGTACTAAGATGTACCTAAATGGACCCTTTCGGTACAAACGTCCCATTTGAAAAGGTGCTGCCTTTTGTAAAGGTACAAATTAATTGTCATTAAACATGAAGTGATTCAGGAAATTGTTCAAGTGGTAATAAAATGACAAGAAAGCATAAACCATATTAGTACATACAAATTTCAGATCATTTCCACATTTCAGCTAAAAAGATCTTAAAATTGCAGTGCCATGTCCTCATCAAAAAATTTAAATAAATCATGCTATAATTACTTAATTACACATTAATCAACAATCAGGTTTAGTTTAGTAGTTTTCAGTTGTTATATGTTATGTAACAATGGCTTGGTACCTGTGCCGGAGATGATAATCGCCAAAATGAAGGTCAGGTGTCGAAGAGTAAACTCCATTTTAGAAATTCAGTTTCTTGGTCTGATCTGCTGATACATGCGCTGTCAGCAAAAAGGGGAAGTGCATGATGTACAGGAAGCTACGTAAAATGTCCTTGTTTGGCTTTAGATTTCTAATTACATTTATACAACATAAACTCCTATAATTATTTTTTATTTATGGAATCCAAAACAGCAGGGCGTATTTTATAATTATTCTCAAATATCTTAATTCATATATTTTGAGATCAATTTTGAATATTTATTGAAATTTAGTTTTAAACCTTGTATTATTTGTTAATTTCATATACTTATTCACGATTTTTACTTATTTTATATCATCTATAACTGACATTGGGAAAGGATACTGAAATCAAGTGTTGAAAAAAAATGTCATGGGTGTTGCATTTAGAGAACTTTTTTAGCAGAAGTAAGTTTCCGTGTAATCACGTTTTTGTAATACATGTGGAAGTAAGTAGTATATAAGGAAAAATACCAGATAAACAGCTGTTTTCTGGAAATGGTAGGCCACAAAACTAAATTCATAAAAAAAAATTCCACTGAATTGTAGTCTATGAGGAGAGAAGTTCGACAGTTCTGAATGTCAAGCTTTCTTAATGTGCTGTAATGTGTTGTCTCACCCTTTGTATTTTAGCATGTTATGTTCAAATTTGACAGTGCTTTATCATGCACATTATTATAGCATTTTCTTCACCTTTTTATTCTCAAAATTAGTGTTATATTTTCATATGGTGTTGTAATACTTTCAGATAGTATTATTATTCCATCAAAGTGGCTTATAAGTATGACGTCTTTGGCACATTAAAACCATTTCTCTTGCTCTTGAGAGCTCTGTGTTCTATCTGCAAGTATATTCACTGACTTCCTGTTTTGTGGTCTTTCTTTCCTCTTCATGCCATTTCCATTTCTTACTCTTAAACTATTTATATTGTGTAGCTTCAAACACAACACTGTCAGTGTTTTCAAATAATGCTAAATTTTAGAATTATTGGAGATATCAGTGTGATGTTGGTTTGTGCTGTCTTCTGAACCATTTTAGAAACGTTAAAGTTGAGCTAGCTGAGGTACTTTCCAATCTATGTAATTGTTCCAAAAGGGGTTTTTCACCGATATACCATAAAGAACTATTTTCGTTCCCCAAAGAAGATTCATGGTGAACAGTTAAAAAAAACTCAAAATAGCATACCACTTTTTTCTTTTTCTTAATGTATAGCTTTTTTGTTTTCTAGAGAATCCCTTTTCCTCATCAATAACCCATTGCATAATGGAAAGATTCCTTGGATGTTAAGGTTTCCTAATGCAATCGAGGATGCCAAAAATAATAACTTGTGTATTGAAAGAGTGTAGTGGTTAGAAATCATTTATGCAATTATAACCAATGTAGTTTATTGCCTGGCTTGTGTAGCAGAGCTGATGTCCCCACCTAGTGTCCACGTGAATATTTAAGCCATTTTACACAAGTAATGCAATATTAGCACTTTTGCAATGACAAATATCTAACAAGAAACTCTAGGAACGGTATTACTAGGAGGTTATCCTAGTAGATCAGCACCCAGAAATGCCCAGCACTTAATTTCCAGTTAAATTTTAAATACAGCTATGTCGGATTGTGCAAAGGGCTTAGTGTGTGTGTGTGTGTGTGTGTGTGTGTGTGTGTGTGTGTGTGTGTGTGTGTGTGTGTAACGGGGCTCATAGGTGTTCTGGTATCCGATGAACGTCATCTCTGGGTGCTGGTCTACCATCTGACCTGAATATGCACTGAGAAACAGAATAAAAAAGAAGCAGACTAATATCAGTGTTAATGAAATGCCAGGCTCTTCCATCCACAGGCTCCTCTTCCAATCACCAGACTACTAATCAGTCACTCCTGCACATCATCTCATTTCCCCCAGTGTCCAGTCTTGTTGCTTCACAAAGTGGATTACCGCTGAAGCTCTGTTGAGTCTAAGCCAATTTATACATACCCTGAAACTTAGCTCTTCTCCTCCAGTTCCAGTGTGTTTCCTGTATGTTTTAGTTCCCAGTCATTGTCTGTGGTGTGTGCATCAGTCTATCAGTGTTCAGATCCAAGTTCCTGTAAGAAATCAAGTCAAATCTCAGCCATCGTTTATCGAAGCTTCCAAGCAGTTATTACTCACCTGCCATTGATCTTTGCATCTCATCTGTGTCAAAAAACATCATTATCATTTTACTCAGCTCAGTGTCTTGGTCCAGTTCGTAATAATTAGCGTAGATGCCATTCGTTTTACGATGTAACGAGTACATTTGTGTTTTATGAGGAGTGTTCCCAGCCGATCTTATTGATGCAGCCTAACAATCCTTAGGAATTATTAGGTTATGTGTAGGATAGGCTAAAAAGATGTGTCTTTAATGTAGAATTAAACTGACAAGAGTGTGTCTGCTTCCCAAACAGTGTTGGGGAGATTGTTTCAGAGTTTGGGTGCTAAATAGGAAAAGAATCTGCTGCCCGCAGTAGATTTTGATATTCTAGGTATTATCAAACGGGAGAACGCAGCAAAATTGTATGAATTAAAATGGTCAAAATGACATCTGGAAGCAGCTTTTTTAACAGTTTTAACAGAGCAAATCGGACTTCAAACATGTTAGTGATGCTAGCAGTGCTACATGCTAACAGTGACTAGCTTACATGCTCATTCATGATGAGATCTCTATAAAACTCAATAGTAAGTAGCAAACGAGTGCGAGTTTTGCCACGGCAAACACCACTCACATTTTCCTCAGGAAATGTACTTTCTAGTTATAAATGTTACTTTTATTATATTAGGGAAAATACTATTTTAATTTCACTGTTTTGTAGTTTCTAAATGTTGTTTATTTATTTATTTTGATTTTTAACAAATTTTATACTTTAATATTTATTTATTTTAAAATATCCATGGTAATGAGGACCGTGGTTTTACTTCTTGTGACCACCAACCTAAAAATACCAGTCAGTTAAACTCTGGATAGTTTTAATGAATTTTAATTAAGGTAAAATGATAATTCGGTTAGGGCCTGATTAAAGATAAATAGGCCTATTAGCGTCTTATGTAAATAAGGTGCTTCTGATTTACAAATAATACAATCCTTAAAGGGAGATTCACCCAAAAATTTTAATTGTGATCATTTACTTGTCACATAATAAGGTTGTAGAATAAGATAAGAAGTTGTAGATAATTAAATGAGAACAGAACAAATAAGGAAAAACAGGAACTGACCAGAAAACAAAACGAAAATGAAAAGTTTCCGAGACATCATGCCATTTCGAATTTGAATTTCTTTCTTATATGGAAAATAATTAAACAAATGTTTGCATACAGAAATAAAGGGAAACTAAAATGGATTGATAACATTTTACAAAATCCTCTTTTATGTCAACAGCAGAATGTCATTAAAGGGTGAAACGACATGAGGGTGAGAAAATTATGAATGTTTTATTTATTCACTTATTCACTCAAATTGAAGGCCCTATGACCCGTCACCCCAAATGTTATTTTACATTTTACGATTGTATGTGATTTTGAGGGGGGCCCATAGCAATCTTGACGGCCCTGAGTTTAATGATGGATGACAAACGTTCTTCCTTTTCAATAAAATGTTGAAAATGCATTCCCTGTCATTATTAAACTCTAATTTCTCTCCAAGAAGGTATAACTATCAAGTAGGAGATCTCCAAAATGGTCATGACCCACAAAATGGCGCAGGGTTTCTTCTTGCAAAGACTTTCACCACTGGCTCTAGCTTCAGCCAGTTGCTATTGACTTTATTTCAAAATAAACACTTAGAAATTTAACGTTGTTTCTATCTGATTTAAAATAAAATATGCTGTATGAATCAATATTCTCCATGAGAGTAGAGCCCAAAGCTTGTGGTCAGTTAGTGTTCGGACCAGAATTTGAACCTCTGATTCATGATATGAACGTGAATCACCCACTAGCTCTCCCACCAGCCATCCCTGAGCAGGGGAAACATTTTATTCTATAGCCCGGCTTTAGAAAACATGGGCATCCCAGGCTTGAAATTAGCAGGGCAGGAGGGGGTAGTGACGCTTAGTGTAACTAAAAAGGTGCCATTGCCCGGTATAATTTAAGTAACCAGCAACTGTGTAGTAATGTGATACAATGTGCAAAAATCCTAAATGGAAATAATTTGAATATGAAAAGTGTACACTGCTTGGCATCATGTAAAAATCTTTTGCTGCAGCATGCTAAAGAGTTATGGATATGAAGTGTTTAATGTTACAGTGTAGGTTAAGATGGTGGAAAGCAGCTTTAAAGTGTGATGATGCAGGGCCAAACCAGACAAACGGAGAGCTTGTGATATCTCACATTTTATCACAGTGTTCTTCACAATTTAGGTGGTGTGTTCTGGAAAGTATAAGAAATATTAAGACTCTGCTCTGTTGAGAAGAAGTGGTGAGTCTTCTTCATTGGGTTAATAATCATCTTCACATTTTATTGTTGTCTCCACACCTGGTGATTTTTTTATTACCAATTTTTACATGTATGTTCATCATGGTACAATGTTCAAAAGCTTCTTCAAGGAAAATGGGCTATTTGAATATGGAAATTACTTGTCATGTCATCCCAGTAATCAGCATATCATTTTAATGTAGTTGACATGCCTGTGAGCAAATGCATTTTATTATACAATGTTTCTTAGGTTAACTGATAAACATAGTCTTTTACTTTCAGAGAATATAATATATAATGTCATGATGCACATTGCACCTATTGCAGTATTTCAGATTTGTTAGACTGAATGGCTAAAGGTCTGGTACACGTTGCAGCTTATTCTGTTTTGGCCAAGAACCACCCACTTAGACTTTTTGGCACGTATCGTCTAATCTAGGTATTACTTGCCATTTAGCGGTGGGTTCATTTTAAATGAACTGGGTAGAGCAGGTAGTATTTCAGCTTGGGTGAATTATAACACCATCATTTTAACCATTTAAGCAAGATACAGTAGAAGTTTCTGTGTAAAAAAATATATGATGATTTGCAGGAAATGTTAAGGTAAGGAATTGTATTTGATATGTAATCATATTATTGAATGTTAAATAACATTCTCACAAGCCTTTAGTGTGTTTCCATATTTGTTTCCTACTTTTATTTCTTTTTTATTACAATATGTCTTGAAAAAGACATGTGAACAGCCTGGATCTCGTTGCTTATACGTAGGTGTTATGGACTGTTTACAAGGAAAAGTCTGAAACAAATGTTGAAATCCAAAATTTGGACGTATTACAACATTTGAAATGTACAGTTACTCTGTACTCTACAGCTTAATAAATGCATTACACTGTAACTAAACCCATTTGATTTTAGCTAATTGAATTTGCTGTAGATTTAGTCAACTAAAATCATATGATGGTCAAAACATCACCTCAATAAAGGACATGGAGCAGATTTGTGTACAATTAGTTAGTTTTTAGTAACATAACATTAAGTCCTTGGAGGTGATTTCTCTGCAGAAATCACACAGAACAGATTCAAAATTTAAAAATGTCATATTAAATGAGACTTAATTTAATAAATGCAGATGAAAGCAATCTCATTGATATAATAAGTTGATAAATGAATACAATACAGTAAAAATGTGAATGCTGGGAATGCAGTGTTCAGAAAGATTTATTTAAAATAGTTTGTTCATAAACAATTAGGTGTTAGGTGTTGTCACTGCATCAGTATTGTACATTTAGGTGTAACTAATGTCAGCACTGTGCATTCTAATGTTTATGCAAAAATAAGGAAATACAACCACATTTTACAAAATGCATACATTTTTTAAGTTTTACAAGTTTTAAATGATTTTTAAACTGTCAAAATGATTTTGTGACCAGTAACGTGATATAATATGGAAATAGCTTCAGTGACAATGAGCTACAGTATTTGAATAGGAAAACAACTCATCTCTTGCTATCACACAAATTAGCATATTATTTTATTGTGTTTGACCTGAGGGCAAAAATGTTAATGACATGCTTTTCAGCAGTATACCAGTATCAAGTTTAAAACTGACAATGTGTAAAATTCTTTAAAAGAATTAATTACAAAATATGTATGTATTATATGTCATAATCTATTTGGAGTTCATTCTTTGTAATTCTGACGGAAAATGTATGTTTGATCACCTATCATTAGAATACAATGAAGAGGATCCACAGTATGGATGGGAGTCTGTTTGTGCTGCTTGTGCTGTCAGGTTGGTATGTTTTTAAAGAACAGTGTGTGTGTGTGTGTATGTGTGTGTATGTATATGTATATATATATATATATATATATATATATATATATATATATATATATATATATATATAATAAATCAATTTCACAGGGCTTCTGAAGACCACTTCTGGTCTCTCTCGTCAGTACTACTATATAAATGCAAGAATGTCATGGCCAGAGGCTCAGAGTTACTGTAGAGCAAAGCACACTGATCTGGCTACTGTAGACAGCATGGATGATGCAAGCGGGCTGATAAATTTCGTGGATGCTGGATACAGTGGATCAGTGTGGATTGGACTGAAGAGGGGGACACAGAAACGCTGGGTTTGGTCTAATGGAGAAGATACACTTGCAGAGTACAAGGCCTGGGGTGCAGGAGAACCGAACATTCGAAACAATTGTAGCTTTCTTGCCTATGGAGTTTGGAATACTTTACAATGCTCATCTGTGATTTACTTTGCGTGCTACAATGGTAAGTTATGAGTTCATGACTGCATTCAGTAACAAACATACAGTTTAGCCAACCTGGTCTCATAAATATACTTACCTCTGTACACTTTTTTGTGCAACACTGTGTTTACATACTGTACCTTATTGGACGTTTCACTACAGTTTCAAAGAGAAATGTCCAATGGCCCTAAAATGCAGGCTCAATACATGAACCCTGGTGTGTTTTTATCACGCTTATATAGGTACATATTGCTTTTCTTTTTATCATATTGCTTCATTTGTTGATGCAAACATGTATAAGTGTGTCAGAGTTTTACTGCCTATTGATTCATTTTGGAAACTGCAGTCATGTGTACTTATTGGTACGTATTTTGTGCCTTGCTAAAAATGCACCCAGATATATTTCTGTGTCCATGAGACCAGGTAGGTTTCATAGCACTGAGATCAGGAGTTGTGACCTTATTCTTATTTTTTTCCCTCTGGACAGAAAGCACTGGATACATTTCGGTAAAGATGTGGAAGAACTGGACAGATGCTCAGAGCTACTGCAGACAGCATTACACAGATCTGCCTACCATCCACAACGCTGTGGAACACAATCAGCTGAAGAGTGTTGTTTTGTCTACATCATGGGTCTGGATTGGTCTATTCCTGGACTACTGGGAATGGTCTGACAAATGGAGCAACTTCTTCAGATACTGGGCAGCAGGTCAACCACTTCAGAGATCAGGATCTGGTGACTGTGTTGGCATGACAACAGCCGATTCTGGGAAATGGATTCATGAAAGCTGTGATCTACACCATCCTTTTATCTGCCATGGATGTGAGTTTTTTGTAACAAATGAGAACATTGTTTCTCTGTGTTTTGTCTTTTGTGCATTATTTATGTGTTTATATGCACATACTGCACTGATAACAATCTTTTTTTTTTTTTTTAAACACTAAAATTGAAAAGCAAAAATCCTGATTGTATCACAGTACATCTGTTTATTTACACTCCGGTTTTTCATTTCAATTTGTTATAGGGCCCAAGTCTCCTTACCGCACATACCAGTATATGAATGAAAGCATGATCTGGCAAGATGCACAGAGTTATTGCAGAGCGAGATTCACTGATCTGGCCACTGCTGACACCATGAATGATGTGAGAAGGCTAGTAAACATAGTGGATCCTGGATACAATGGATCAGTATGGATAGGTCTCCACACCGGGACTCAGTCTCGCTGGGTCTGGTCTATGGGGGAAGGCACAATCTCTAACTACACTATCTGGAACCCAGGAGAACCTAGTGGTGATGGGAAGTGTGTGAGGACTTTTAATGGAAGCTGGTATGATGAAAGCTGCAGCACTCATCTCCCATTTGTGTGTTTCAATGGTGAGTCCTTAAAGCTTAAGTTTGTTTCTACTTTAGCCAATCCTTGACTGAGGGCTGGTCCATATCTTGTATTTCTCATCAGACAGCACTGGTTTTATTACAACTGAATCTGCCATGACATGGAGAGATGCTCAGAGTTACTGCAGACAACAACATACTGATTTAGCGAGCATCAGCAGCCCAGAGCAGCAGAATCTGCTCAGTAATGAATCGTCGCTCTGGATTGGTCTGTTTCTGGACTCTTGGGAATGGTCTGATCAGTCCAATCTCAGTTTTAGACACTGGGACGCAGATCAACCATCACAGACTTCAGGATCTGGTGACTGTGTTGGCATGACAACAAACAATTCTGGGAAATGGACTCAAAAGAGCTGTGATCTACAGCAGCCTTTTATCTGCTATGGAGGTGAGTTTCGTACAGAGATTAACAACTGTGATATATGTTTTAATATGTTACATATTACATGTTTTTCTTTAACCATGTTTTTCTTTAGCTGACACCTTAATAAGAAAACAGATTGTACGTTTAAAGTTGTCCTGTAATGGGAAATGTACATTAAATGATCCCTCTCTACAGACTGCCTTTCTAAACATGGTATGTATTATCTGTTTATTTACTGATATATATATATATATATATATATATATATATATATACACTATTTAGCCTATAAGTAGGACATGGTTTTTAGTTTAGTTTAATTCCTTTTGATGGTTTTCCAGATAAGTGAAAAACTGAAGAGCATGGGGCTAGAAAGTGACAACATTAAATGGATACAGAGAGAAGACGAAGAGGTGTTTCATCTAGAGAGCAAATATACAGAAAAATCAAATAATCAGTGTAACAGGAAGTAATCATCAATGTACTTCTTTAAAGTATCTATTGTTTAAAAACAAAAGTGGATAAATGGTTGTTGTATAATATATTTAGGGACAATTGATTATGAATATATATATATATATATATATATATATATATATATATATATATATATATATATATATATATATATATATATATTCTGTTTCAATAACTATATTAATGAATCTAGCACGAGTTTAAATACAAATAGTTGTGTTCTTACAAGATTAAACATCTTTACCTAATAAATTATCAATACTTAAGTTTTTAAATGTAAATATTTTGTAACGTTAAATAAATATGTATGTATGATGGTTCTTCTCATAATAAATGTGAATGATTTCATTTGAATCATATTGTGCATATTATTCTCAAAATAAAAAATAACTGTACATTTTTGCATGAAATGACGAGTTATATAATTCGTAATACCATACTTTCATATACTTTTGCATGTAGAAATGTAAATATTTTTGTGATCCATTATTTAATAGCCATAATGGCTACAAAAGTAGGTTATCATTGTCTGTACCCGCTATAGAACCGCTCAATCCTAACAAGCACTCTCCAGTTAAAATTAGAGCTTGTTGCAGTCATTTTAACACTAATCACTAATATTGTATCATTCAAATGCATAGAATAAAATTTGATGATGTTTCCCGTATGATTTGATGATATTTACTGTATGAGACTATTTTTGGGTGATTGCTCCTCATCATGTGTACAGAAAAGTGTTCTGCATTCCCAACCCACATACTGTAAGACATTAGATCAGTAGGTTTCAGCTAGGCTTATGTTCCTACTTATTAGGATACAGCAGCAGAAAGTGGTGATAAACACTAGTTAGGGTTTAGTGTGAGCAGTCATGGACGGGGTCTGTTTGTGCTGCTTCTGCTGTCAGGTTGGTGAGATCATTTGTAATCTGTATTTATGATGATGTGATATCGATCGATATGATGCTACGTTTAGCTGGTTTAATAAGCTGTTCTTAACAGGGCTCTTCTGGAGCACTCCTGCTCTTTCTCATCCGTGACCATAGATCTGGTCACCATCCACAACATCCACAACCAATTCAAGAGTGCTGAGTGAATCTACAGCGGCCTTTTGTTTGCCTTGGAGGAGTTTTTTTAACTGATGATAAAATGGAATGCAAAACAGTTCTGCACCCTGTTTATGTTCTGTTTTATACTACATACAATACAAACTGTATTAGACACATTATTAATATGTAACCACCTTAAAAACTAAATGGAGTCCCTTTTAATGGTGCTCTCTCTCACTGACACTGACTAATAAGAGACTTGCACCTCTCTCTGCTGGTGAAAATAATCACTACACTTTACTATTTTATAATCAGCAGGCTACGCCGTTATAGGGCTTTTTGTGCAGTGTTTTTTAGTTTAACTATAATATTATGTGCATTTAAACAGGCAAACTAAATTATAATAATTTATTATGAGTAGAAAACATAAACAAATCACTTCGTATAAACACTTATGTACCTGTCAGTCTGAGACGTCACTGCTGTGTTGCTGTGTGATGCAAATATAGCCTACAAATGAATATCAGCAGAACCCAAAGAACTGTAATATAACGTATAAGTCATTTTCCTATTTGAAAGACATAACTGGTAATAACTGATTTCAGTACCTGCAGTATCCCATGCTGAAATAACGGGTAGATTTAAGAAACATAAAATGGTTGTGTTGTGGTACAATGATGGAGAAATTAAAAATCCATATTTTTTACATATTACATATTAATATTGAATAATAAAAAACGGCATCAATTTTTTTTTACAATATTATGAATCATGCTTTTATTTTACAGATTAAACAGTGGATCTTAAATCACATGCGTAGATAGAACTTCTAAATGTTTTAGATTTCAGCTGACAAAATGTAATCGGTTTTGTTTAGTGTGTGTGTGTGTGTGTGTGTGTGTATGTATATAAAGTGCATTAGGCTACAACTGGGGTGGATTTAAGTTATGTGGACACTTCGGGCCCCAGGGCAATCAAGGGGCCCCATCTGATATTGGCTAAACATATTTGGTAAATGCTCCAGTGCATTTTCATGTTACGGAGAGCCTCAAAGGTTCACTCGGCACTCAAAAGGCAATTTTTGTGATGAATTCTGCAAGCATTGTATAAATAAAATTGCGTTTGACTTAATAAATTGAGAGCTTTCAATTATCATAGTGTCACCAAGCCAGCAGAGGGAGCCCTTGAGTCTGGATGATCTGTGATCACTCCTCTGCTGCTACTTCCTGTTAAAGGACTATAAATACTGTAGTAGGCCCCTCACCTGCAGGTTGTATTGTTCTATTGTTAGATTGGTGTTCCTAGTTCTCCTTGTGTTTCCCGAGTCTTAGATTCTTTGGTTTTGACCCGACCTCTGCCTGTTTTTGGATTCTGTTGTTGCCTTGCCTCTGATACTCCTGTTTGCTGCGATTTGACGCCTGCCTGCTTTGACCATGCCTTTGCTCAATAAAAGCCAGCGAATGGATCCGCACGCCTCAGACCCCTCAATCATGACACATAGAGCTCTTTGCGCACTTTACAGTATATGCGCTGTACTGTCCGACTGTCTCAGAACTGTATTCACCTCAGAAAAGAAATTGTGTTTCCTTTCATGAGTTTATTTGTGTTGATGTTTCAAAATGATGCTTGTTTGCTTTTCTGTCCCAATCTCAGAGCTATTTGTGTACATTTTATCATCACTGGGGCACAAATCGTGCAAAATTGAGGTCATACAAATTCACGCCTTGAGACTTTTCCTAGTCGTACAATTAATATGGTTTTCGTAAGATAGGCCACTATAAAAATGATATGTTATAGATTACTAATAACATCAATGAAGATAAGTGATTACATATAATAGGAGTTAGTATATACTTAATTACAAGAATTATTCTACGTGTTTTATCTTCTTTGCTGAAGCTTTGAATTTACAGGTGTTGAACTTTAGCAGCCTCCTTTTTCTCTTTTTCTCTCTCGCTGTCTGTCTTCTTTTTTTGTGAAGGCATTGTTTGTTGGTTTTTATCTTTTTTGAGACATATGTATTTATACGATTAATTCGGCGCATCAATTAAAATTACAAGTGCATCATTACAAAACGCTATGAGCAAATGAGAGAGAGAGAAAGCAAAATGAGAGTTAGGCATAAAAAAAAGCATAAATTCATTGTTTGCTTGGAGCCCGCAAATCACTAGGCCTGCCCCTAATAATGCTTTTCTTTATGTCAAAATTCCAGTGTCAGTATCAAGAGTACCACTACATGAATCAAAACATGGTCTGGCAAGATGCTCAGAGTTACTTTAGAGACAATGCATCCTGGACACAGTGGTTCAGTATGGATAGGTCTCCAGGCTGAGGCAGAGTATAGTTGGGTCTGGTCTATGGGGGACGGCTCAATCTCGCAGGACACTATGTGGCATCCAGGTGAACCAAGTGGTGATAGGGAGTGTGTGAGGAGTTTTTAATGGAAGTTTGTATGATTAGGGCTGCAGCACCGTTCTCCCCCAATTGTTTCCTCTTTGAAAGGTCTGGTCCTTATCTACTATTTCTGAACAAACAGCACTGGTTTAGTGATTACAAAGAGGAGAAAATGGCTCAAAATCAGGTGGATTATTTTGTTATGCGTACCCAGCCTAAGTGTTTTCTAATAATAACAGAAGGTTATTATTATTATCTCATTTACGTTTTTTTAGCCTGGGGTTGTCACCAAGCCAGCAGAGGAAGCCCTTACCTCTGGGTGATCTGCATTCACTCCCTCTGCGACAACTTCCTGTTCCAGGACTATAAATACCGCAGCAAGCCACTCACCTGCAGGTTGCATTGTTTCGCCTGTTTCATTGTTAGATCGCTGTTGGATTGTTGTTTCTAGTTCTCTTGGTTTTGACCCTGCCTGTCTTTCGATATTCTGATTGTTTGCTGCCTGACCTGACCTTCGCCTGTCTCTGGATTTTGTTATTGCCTCGCCTCTTATACTCCTGTTTGCCCTGTTAGACGCTTGCCTGTTTTGACCATGCCTTCATTTAATAAAAGCCTGCATATGGATCCGCACGCCTCAGACCCCTCATTCGTGACAGGGGTAAAGAATGCAATTCATTTATGAAATATGCTAAAAAATGTTGTCCTTGCAAAAATACTCTTGTGAGAGTATTCTACCTTGAAATTTAGGGATTTGTAGAGTTTATTTTGATTTGCTCTATGTAATTATGTATCTGACCTTTCAGCAGCATGATGTGCAAATACATTTGCTATTAGAATATGAAAATTACTCATCGCTTGCCATCACATTAACATCAAATTGTATTTGTATTTTCAAGTTACACCGGTCCACCAGACGGATGTAGAGAATAAGAGTGAAACACTCGGGTTTGTCAAATGTCCTAGCTGTTTCAAGAAAGGAAAGTGTTTTAGGGTCTTCTTCAGAGTTGTGTTCTTTTCGGGATGTATGAAGTGCCAAGAACTACTTTTTATTGTAAGGAAGGAATTTCTCTTATGGAATTGATATCTGCATGTTTTTTTGTGTGTATTCAGCAGCATAGGATTGTCTTCACACCTTAATACCAATTTTAAGTCCACTTCCATTTTCATCTTTTAATTAGTATTAATAAGTAATATTTATTTAAAAATTTGCAGCTGTAGAATGTGCAACAGTACGTAAATTTGAATTGAAATGGATTTATTGTGTATAATGATTCCTGTTTTTATGTCAATAATGAATGTAAAAAACAAAATATATATATATATATATATATACATTTAAGATGGTACCATGTTATTGGCTTTAAATGTAATTAAAACTACATTTAAGATTTTAGGGACCTGTAAAAACAATCTAAAAATTACTCACTTCACAGTATGTAAAATGTTCATGTATTTATATTAGTGCTACAATTCTCTCTGTCTGCTGTTACAGAAAAAATAGGCATAGCTTTATAGTGTATTATTTTAGGCTTGATTTATAACACGTGCTTGGTTTCTAGTGAAATCAGAAATTTGGTATATGACACGGAAAAGTAATTAAATAAGCAAATAATGCAAAAAAGCTATTTGAATAAGAAAATTCTTATGGTCTTATGGTCTTTTTACCATAATTAGCATGTGATTTTAATGCATTTAACAGGCAAAAATATTCAGTGCTACAATGTTGTTTAGTTAAACGGGTAAACAAAAGTCTAAAATGATTTCAGAGAATACAATATGTTTTGGTACAGACTTAAGTTCCCCATCTCATTATGATGCTCTATCTGAAGTTTAAATATTAATAGAAGTATATCTGTATTCCTGTAGCAAAAAAAGAGCAGATCAGGTCACCACGTCTGCAATGTAATGCTTATCTGGGAACATTTATGCTGCATTTCTTATGGTGCATCTCTTTAAAATATAAGTAAATATTTGCCATATGCATTCATTCTTAACTGTGACAAAAAAAGTATGGTTGATAATCTTTATTAGAATACAGCAGCACACACTATTGTGGTGATGGTGAGGATCTGTGTGACAGGTCCGTGCTGCATCTGCTGTGATGTTAGTGAGCTCGTTTGTAAAATGTGTGAAAATATAGTGTATACAAACACTTGATATGAACGGCATTAATCGCTAATGTAGAGCTGATAGAGCTGCCGCTATATAAATGCTCAGAGATACTGCAGATCAAAATACACTGATCTGGTTACTGTAGACAGCATGGATGACGTGAACAGGCTGGTAAATTAAGTGGATCCTGGATACAGTGGATCAGTGTGGATTGGACTGATGAAGGGGACACAGAAACGTTGGGGCTGGTCTAATAGAGATGATACAGTCACACAGTATAGTGCCTGAAAATTAGCAAAGCCAGGTGCTGGGGTGCTGGTGTCATGTTAGCTTATGGGACTTGGACCATCACCAAATGCTCAAATCACCTTTATTTTGTTTGATACAATGCTGAGTTATATGTTAGTAGCCTAAATATTCAGATGAGCTAAAAAGAAAGTTGAGAACCTTATCGATTTTTTTTCTTGATAAAGCACTGGATATATCCTAGATATACTCAAAAAGAATCTCAAAACAAGAATATACAGAGACAGCAGAAAACAAATCCTCCAAAAGTACAGTGAAAATGAGTGAAAGAAGACAGAGTAGAAAGAGTTCAAAGTAGACAGAGAGAAGGAAATAAAATACTGTGTTTAGAACAAACAGTTAGAGCGTAAAGGCCTATAAGAAAAAAAGATGAAAAAGATGGATTAGGAAGTAGTTTCCAGAAAATAGATAGGAGAGAATAGGAGAGACCCCAGCAGAAAGATAAATAATTCAGAAACATAATTATTCTGAAATCATTCAGAAAAGCAAAACAAAAAACTTGTTCAAAAAAGTTAGACTAATAAAGTTAGTAGTTAAGAAGAATGCAGTCAGATGCAGGGAACACAAATAAAGCACTAGAGAAGAAGAAGAAAACAAGCAGACAAGAATAGCCGCAATGAGAAATAAGCCTGTGGAAGAGGGATATTTGTGACCGAAGAGTAATGATGAGAATTTATTTGTTCATTTAGAAGAAACCGAGTACCTGCTCAAAAGAGAGCCCAGACTTCAACGACAGAGACAACAATTCACAGATTAGATTTAAGTCCACGCTTATGTTAAAATAGAGAAAGGACAAATAGGAGAAAAAAAGCTTTGAAATAAAATGATAAAGGAGCAGAGAATCTATTAACAGCAAGCAATCTAAGAAATATATTTAAAAAAAAAAGGGTAAATATTGAGTTAGAATTAAGAAAAATACGTAGTAAACTGATAGGATCAGAAGAGGCAAAAAGATGAGTTAATACAAAGAGAAGCACCTTATGCAAGGCACAAAAACATTTGTGAGGAAGTTAGTGATAAAAATGAGTATGAAATATTGAAAATATTAGGTAGAATACACAAGCCTCAGTGTCGATATCCAATGAATAAAATGGCTAAAGAGGAATTAGATTAAACTATACATGAATTACTGGAAGTTCTGAAAGAAGTTTAATCTGTAATTACAAATAGTCCTATACGATTAATTCTGAAGCCAGATAAAGTTTTCAGATTAGAAACAAACTAGTAACTAAACCGGACAGATGTTAATTAATACTAGAGATCCAGTAGGAAGAATAAGAGAAAGAAGATTTCTCACAAAACTGGATTCAGTGAATAGCTTTTGGTTAATTCCTTTAATAGAGAAAGGTCAACAGAAAATGTGCTGTAAATAATACATTTGTACTGTAAATAGTCAACTTTACTGTAAATAATATATGTATTTTGAATGATTTAAGTGTAAATAATAAACATTTTGTTTACCAAAGATTAACTGTGAAAACAAATAATTACATGTATTGCAGAAGTGGGATTAGAGCAGAACTTTAAAAATATGAAGTAATGACAGGAATAAACTGATCTTATTTTGGATTTTGGATATCGATAGGAAATAATATAACTACAGAATCAATGAGAGAGTGAATTACAAGTTTAAAAACCCCAGAAAGCATTAAAAATGTACAACAAGTAATAGGATTAATGAATTATGTGAGAGATGCAGTTCAGTCAGATAACTAAACCCATATATGCCAGAATAAAAGATGATTGACATTGCAGACTGAGGCAGGAAAAACACTGCAAAATGAAACAGCAGGTATAAGTTTAGAACAAATAAGATAGAAGAGATTATAGTAAAAACCTAGAAATAGACTTAAATACAGATGTAACTGGTTATCAACTGAGAGTAAGGAATGGGAAAATTAATATTACAATTCATATGATGTCAAGGAGCTGAGAGAATCCAGAAAGAAAAGTTCTTACCACTAGAGACTAGCAACTATCAGTAAGACTTGTGTATTTCGTAAGTTTGCCTTGTGTATTTGAGTGATACCTTGTATTGTGAACACATTGTGAAGTGTTACTGATTTATCAAGAAGAAGAGACCACACAGAATATTGTATTCTTTTATTTGATAAGTATTTATAAGATACACAGTACGCATGGTATTGTATTCACTTTATTGAATAGTAGAAAGAAAGACCACCACAGCGTCATGTGTAAAAGTAGTTTATTGAGAAAAGACATTAGGTATGACGTATGTAGCATTTAGTTAAAGTATAGCCAGAGATAAAATATGTATTAGTAAGAACTTTGAAGAATAGTAATGTTACCGTTTGAATGCTGAGTTCCCGACGCGGAGAGGAGGACATCTTAGAAAGATCTTCGCAGAAGAGCAGACTGATAAGATGGCTGTCTTTTTATAGTGAGCTTCTTGAGAGGGAGGTCTCCGGCTGTACGGGACTTTTCCAAAAAGTGTTGACTTGCACCTGTAGCCTATAAAGGAGGGCTGCACTTAGAAGTGAGCCAGAAGTTAAAGCCTCGCCACGACGCCTCCGAACGACCGAGCTCGCAGATTACACAAGTTTGTTTTTACTTCTGTTTTATATTAGTATTTTATTTGTAATGTATTTAACCAATATATAATAAAACTGTATCTTATTATAACCAATACGCTCGCCTGCCAAAAGACTCTGATTTTTAGACCTGAGCTGAACAGACCACGGAGAAGTCTTCGGGTGAGTATGATTAAATACTTATGAGATATAGGACAGACTCGACTTACTTTACCTAACCTGAGGATAAACAAAATAAGGTAGAAGGTGCAGGAGGTTTGAGCACCATGAAACAACTATATATGAAGTGTTTAATGTTACAGTGTAGGTTAAGATGGTGGAAAGCAGCTTTAAAGTGTGATGATGCAGGGCCAAACCAGACAAACAGAGAGCTTGTGATATCTCACATTTTATCACAGTGTTCTTCACAATTTAGGTGGTGTGTTACTCCCATCTGATATTTTTCTGGAATGTATAAGAAATATTAAGACTTTGCTCTGTTGAGAAGAAGTGGAGAGTCTTCTTCATTGGGTTAATAATCATCTTCACATTTTATTGTTGTCTCCACACCTGGTGATTTTTTATTACCAATTTTTACATGTATGTTCAATATGGTACAATGTTCAAAAGCTTCTTTAATGAAAATTGGCTATTTGAATATGGAAATTACTTGTCATGTCATCCCAGTAATCAGCATATCATTTTAATGTACTTTAAAATGCTGATTCTAAAGATTTGTTAGACTGAATGGCTAAAGGTCTGGTGCACGTTGCAGCTTATTCTGTTTTGGCCAAGAACCACCCACTTAGACTTTTTGGCACGTATCGTCTAATCTAGGTATTACTTGCCATTTAGGGGTGGGTTCATTTTAAATGAACTGGATAGAACAGGTAGTATTTCAGCTTGGGTGAATTATAACACCATCATTTTAACCATTTAAGCAATATACAGTAGAAGTTTCTGTGTAAAAATATAAAATATAAAAAATTGTATGTCTTTCCATTATTTGATATGTAATCATATTATTGAATGTTAAATAACATTCTCACAAGCCTTTAGTGTGTTTCCATATTTGTTTCCTACTTTTATTTATTTTTTTATTACAATATGTCTTGAAACAGACATGTGAACAGCCTGGATCTCGTTGCTTATACGTAGATGTTATGGACTGTCTACAAGGAAAAGTCTGAAACAAATGTATTGCAATATTTGAAATGCACAGTTACTCTGTAGTTACATCTTTATAAAAATGCAAAAAAAATATTTTATGTTATTAATATGATTATCATTGGGTTTTTTTTACCTTATTGCTTATTGAAATAAGGGTAAATAAGTTGTTATAAATAATGCATATTTAGCCTATATAACCATTGGTGTTTTGTTGAAAAGAAAACATCTAGGTTACGTACGGTAACCCTCGTTCCCTAGTGGTCGCTCTTGGTAGCCCACACACCTCTGAGATCTTTGAGAAAAGGTCAATGAAATTGGGTGTGCAGAATTTGCATAGATAGTCACGCCCGGATACCCGGGCATTATATTACCTTAATAAATGCATTACACTGTAACTAAACCCATTTGAATTTAGCTGATTTGAATTTAGCTGATAGATTTAGTCAACTAAAATCATATGATGGTCGAAACATCGCCTCAATAAAGGACATGGAGCACATTGTACAATTAGTTAGTTTTTTCTTATTTATAACATAACATGAAGTCCTTGGAGGTGATTTCTCTGCAGAAATCACACAGAACAGATTCAAAATTTAAAATGTTCATATTAAATGAGACTTAATTTAATAAATGCAGATGAAAGCAATCCCATTGATATAATAAGTTGATAAATGAATACAATACAATAAAAATGTGAATGCTGGGAATGCAGTGTTCAGTAAGATTAATTTGTAAGTCTGTAAAATAGTTTGTTCTTAAACAATGCATCAGTATTGTACATTTAGGTGTAACTAATGTCAGCACTGTGCATTTTAATGTTTATGCAAAAATAAGGAAATACAACCACATTTTACAAAATGTGACAATGAGCTACAGTATTTGAATAGGAAAACAACTCATCTCTTGCTATCACACAAATTAGCATATTTTTTATTGTGTTTGACCTGGGGGCAAAAATGTTCAGTGCAACATTTAGACATATGCTTTTCAGCAGTATACCAGTATCAAGTTTAAATGGTAAAAAAAGTATAATTGTGTTCCTGTAGTAAAAACAGCATGTCATTCACAACACCATGGCTGTGACTGATTTGAGGGTATACATGAAAAGATTAAAGGTATACTGTGCCTTGAATACAATGAAAGTTACTTTGGAAAAAAGTATCTGGGAAATTAAGATATATAATATATAAATGTAGAATACACAAATAGTTATCCCTACCTTACTAGGTCGAGACAATGTGTAAAATTGTTTAAAGCAAGCTTTTCTTGATATTAATTACATTATTAATTACAAAATATGTATGTATTATATGTCATAATCTATTTGGAGTTCATTCTTTGTAATTCTGACGGAAAATGTATGTTTGATCACCTATCATTAGAATACAATGAAGAGGATCCACAGTATGGATGGGAGTCTGTTTGTGCTGCTTGTGCTGTCAGGTTGGTATGTTTTTAAAGAACTTGTGTGTGTGTGTGTGTGTATATATATATATATATATAATCTCACAATAAATCAATTTCACAGGGCTTCTGAAGACCACTTCTGGTCTCTCTCGTCAGTACTACTATATAAATGCGAGAATGTCATGGCCAGAGGCTCAGAGTTACTGTAGAGCAAAACACACTGATCTGGCTACTGTAGACAGCATGGATGATGCAAGCGGGCTGATAAATTTCGTGGATGCTGGATACAGTGGATCAGTGTGGATTGGACTGAAGAGGGGGACACAGAAACGCTGGGTTTGGTCTAATGGAGAAGATACACTTGCAGAGTACAAGGCCTGGGGTGCAGGAGAACCGGACATTCGAAACAATTGTAGCTTTCTTGCCTATGGAGTTTGGAATACTTTACAATGCTCAACTTTGATTTACTTTGTGTGCTACAATGGTAAGTTATGAGTTCATGACTGCATTCAGTAACAAACATACAGTTTAGCCAACCTGGTCTCATAAATATACTTACCTCTGTGCACTTTTTTGTGCAACACTGTGTTTACATACTGTACCTTATTGGACGTTTCACTACAGTTTCAAAGAGAAATGTCCAATGGCCTAAAATGCAGGCTCAATACATGAAGCCTGGTGTGTTTTTATCACGCTTATATAGGTACATATTGCTTTTCTTTTTATCATATTGCTTCATTTGCTGATGCAAACATGTATAAACATGTGCTTCATTTGTTGATCCGTCCATTTCAACGACCTTTTTTAATGTGGATTGGAACTGTTTTGTCGAACCGTAGTTACACAGGATAGTGAGCTACCATGATATTCTTCAAGTAATTGTGCAAAAATTATGCTTTATTAATCAAAATTCTGTAAAATCATGTTAAAAGGAATAAGAGTTTTACTGCCTATTGATTTATTTTGGAAACTGCAGTCATGTGTACTTATTGGTACGTATTTTGTGCCTCACTAAAAAATGCACCCAGGTATATTTCTGCAATGAGACCAGGTAGGTTTAGCTGAGATCAGGAGTTGTGACCTTATTCTTATTTTTTTCCCTCTGGACAGAAAGCACTGGATACATTTGGGTAAAGAAGCAGAAGAACTGGACAGATGCTCAGAGCTACTGCAGACAGCAATACACAGATCTGCCTACCATCCACAACGCTGTGGAACACAATCAGCTCAAGAGTATTATTTTATATACATCATGGGTCTGGATTGGTCTGTTCCAGGACTATTGGGAATGGTCTGACAAATGGAGCAACTTCTTCAGATACTGGGCAGCAGGTCAACCACGTCAGACATCAGGATCTGGTGACTGTGTTGGCATGACAACAGCCGATTCTGGGAAATGGATTCATGAAAGCTGTGATCTACACCATCCTTTTATCTGCCATGGATGTGAGTTTTTTAACAAAAGAGAACAATGTTTCTCTGTGTTTTGTCTTTTGTACATTATTTATGTGTTTATAGGCACATACTGCACTGATAACAATCAAAATTGTACCACAGTACATCTATTCCTTTACAATCCGGTTTTTCATTTCAATTTGTTATAGGGCCCAAGTCTCCTTACCGCACATACCAGTATATGAATGAAAGCATGATCTGGCAAGATGCACAGAGTTATTGCAGAGCGAGATTCACTGATCTGGCCACTGCTGACACCATGAATGATGTGAGAAGGCTAGTAAACATAGTGGATCCTGGATACAATGGATCAGTATGGATAGGTCTCCACACCGGGACTCAGTCTCGCTGGGTCTGGTCTATGGGGGAAGGCACAATCTCTAACTACACTATCTGGAACCCAGGAGAACCTAGTGGTGATGGGAAGTGTGTGAGGACTTTTAATGGAAGCTGGTATGATGAAAGCTGCAGCACTCTTCTCCCATTTGTGTGTTTCAATGGTGAGTCCTTAAAGCTTAAGTTTGTTTCCACTTTAGCCAATCCTTGACTGAGGGCTGATCCATGTCTTGTATTTCTCATCAGACAGCACTGGTTTTATTACAACTGAATCTGCTATGACATGGAGAGATGCTCAGAGTTACTGCAGACAACAACATACTGATTTAGCGAGCATCAGCAGCCCAGAGCAGCAGAATCTGCTCAGTAATGAATTGTCGCTCTGGATTGGTCTGTTTCTGGACTCTTGGGAATGGTCTGATCAATCCAATCTCAGTTTTAGACACTGGGACGCAGATCAACCATCACAGACTTCAGGATCTGGTGACTGTGTTGGCATGACAACAAACAATTCTGGGAAATGGACTCAAAAGAGCTGTGATCTACAGCAGCCTTTTATCTGCTATGGAGGTGAGTTTCGTACAGAGATTAACAACTGTGATACATAATTTAATATGTTACATATTACATGTTTTTCTTTAACCATGTTTTTCTTTAGCTGACAAATTAATAAGAAAACAGATTGTACGTTTAAAGTTGTCCTGTAATGGGAAATGTACATTAAATGATCCCTCTCTACAGACTGCCTTTCTAAACATGGTATGTATTGTTTATCTGTTTATTTACTTATATATATATATACACTATGTAGCCTATAAGTAGGACATGGTTTTTAGTTTTGTTAATTCCTTTTTGATGGTTTTCCAGATAAGTGAAAAACTGAAGAGCATGGGGCTAGAAAGTGACAACATTAAATGGATCCAGAGGGAAGACGAAGAGGTGTTTCATCTAGAGAGCAAACATACAGAAAAATCAAATAATCAGTGTAACAGGAAGTAATCATCAATGTACTTCTTTGAAGTTAGTTTTTTAAAACAGACTAACAGAGGAACAGGGAGTAGTAGTAGTAGTAGTAGTATCTATTGTTTAAAAACAAAAGTGGATAAATGGTTGTAGTATAATATATTTAGGGACAATTGATTATGAATATATATATATATATATATATATATATATATATATATATATATATATACGTTCTGTTTCAATAACTACATTAATGAATCTAGCACGAGTTTAACTACAAATAGTTGTGTTCTTACAAGATTAAACATCTTTACCTAATAAATTATCAATACTCAAGTTTTTATATGTAAATATTTTGGAACATTAAATAATAGTAGTAAAATCAACACTAAAGGTAAAATGGGAAATAACTTTTTAGTGTATATGCAGAGCCAACTTTAGGATATGTGAAGCCATTATTTGAAATGTAAAGTATGATGTTTCTTCTCATAATAAATGTGAATGATTTCATTTGAATCATATTGTGCATATTATTCCCAAAATAAAAAATAACTAAATTTTTGCATGAAATGACGAATTATAATTCAATATCCATATACTTCCATATACTTTTGCATGTAGAAATGTAAATATTGACAATATTGAACTGGTTCATATACACTAATTTAACTGTAACAAAAATACATGAGAGCTATATTAAAATAGAAGTTGAGTATAAAAAGGTCAGTTGGTGGAGATTGGCATTAACCCCAATAAGTAAAGAGTTCATTTTCAAGTTAAGACACATCATGAAAAAAAGTTAAAGGTTTGACAAATGTGTAAAGGTAAATCAGAAAGGGAAATATTTATTCAAGTACATTCAGGAGAGACAAGGGACGGTAACGCTTGCCTGTTTATAACTCACTGTTCCCCAACACAAATATCTCAAATGCAAAATAGATCAGTAGGTTTCAGCTAGGCTTATGTTCCTACTTATTAGGATACAGCAGCAGAAAGTGGTGATAAACACCAGTTAGGGTTTAGTGTGAGCAGTCATGGACGGGGTCTGTTTGTGCTGCTTCTGCTGTCAGGTTGGTGAGATCATTTGTAATCTGTATTTATGATGCTGTGATATCGATCGATATGATGCTACGTTTAGCTGGTTTAATAAGCTGTTCTTAACAGGGCTCTTCTGGAGTTTTGCTCTTTCTCATCCATACCACTATATAAATGTGAGAAGGTCGTGGCCAGAGACTCAGAGATACTGCAGATTTAAGTACACAGATCTGGCTACCATAAACAGCATGGATGATGTGTTAAACAAAGTGGATGCTGGATATAATGGATCAGTGTGGATTGGACTGAAGAGAGGGACACAGAAACGTTGGGGTTGGTATAATGGAGATATAGGGGGACTGAGGACTGATTCTTATTTTGTATTTCTCGATAGCAAGCGGATATATAAGCGTACAGGTTTGGAAGAGCTGGGCTGATGCTCAGAGCTACTGCAGACCATCCACAACTCTGAGAAACAAAACCAACTCGAGATTGTTGAGTGGCTCGATCTGCAGCGGCCTTTTGTTTGCCTTGGAGGTGAGTAGAAAACAAACAAATCACTTTGTATAAACACTTATGTACCTGTCAGTCTGAGACGTCACTGCTGTGTTGCTGTGGGATGCAAATATAGCCTACAAATGAATATCAGCGGAACCCTAAGAAATTAATATTACGTATAAGTCATTTTCCTATTTGAAAGACATAATTGCTTATTTGAAATAACTGATTTCAGTACCTGCAGTATCCCATGCTGAAATAACGGGTAGATTTAAGAAACATAAAATGGTTATGTTGTGGTACAATGATGGAGAAATGAAATCCATATTTTTTTTACATATTACATATTAATATTGCATAATAAAAAACTGTATCAATTATTATACAATATTATGAATCATGTTTTTATTTTACAGATTAAACAGTGGACAGTTTAAATCACATGCGTGGATAGAACTTCTGGTCTATGGGGGACGGCTCAATCTCGCAGGACACTATGTGGCATCCAGGTGAACCAAGTGGTGATGGGGAGTGTGTGAGGGGTTTTTAATGGAAGTTTGTATGATTAGGGCTGCATCACCGTTCTCCCAATTGTTTCCTCTTTGAAAGGACTGGTCCTTATCTACTATTTCTGAACAAACAGCACTGGTTTAGTGATTACAAAGAGAGGAAAATGGCTCAAAATCAGCTGGATTATCTTGTGATGTGTACCCAGCCTAAATGTTTTTCTAATAATAAGACAGGGTTGTTATTATCTCATTTACGTTTTTTTAGACTGTGGTAAAGAACGCAATTCATTTCATTTATGAAATGTTAAAAAAAAAATGTTGCCCTTGCAAAAATACTCTTGTGAGAGTATTCTACCTTGAAATTTAGGGATTTGTAGAGTTTATTTTGATTTGCTCTATATAATTATGAATCTGACCTTTCAGCAGCATGATGTGCAAATACATTTCCTATTAGAATAGGTAGAGTATAAAATATGTTTTTCTGTCATACATTTAAGATTTAAGATTTTAGGGACCTGTAAAACCATCAAAAAATTACTCAGTTCACAGTATGTAAAATGTATTTATATTAGTGCTACAATTCTCTCTGTCTGCTGTTGCAGAAAAAAATAGGCATAGCTTTATAGTGTATTATTTTAGGCTTGATTTATAACACGTGCTTGGTTTCTAGTGACATCTGAAATTTGGTATATGACACGGAAAAGTAATTAAATAAGCAAATAATGCAAATAAGCTATTTGAATAAGAAAATTGCTTGTCTTTTTAACACACAATGGATAGAACTTCTAAATGTTTTAGATTTCAGCTGACAAAATGTAATCAGTTTTGTTTAGTGTGTGTGTGTGTGTGTATAAAGTGCATTAGGAAAATTACTCATCGCTTGTCATCACATTAACATCAAATTGTATGTAAAATGTATGTAAAAAGTTACACTGGTCCACCAGACGGATGTAGAGAGTAAAAGTGAAACACTCGGGTTTGTCAAATGTCCTAGCTGTCTCAAGAAAGGAAAGTGTTTTAGGGTCTTCTTCAGAGTTGTGTTCTTTTCGGGATGTATAAAGTGCCAAGAACTACTTTTTTATTGTAAGGAAGGAATTACTCTTATGGAATTGATATCTGCATGTTTTTTTGTGTGTATTCAGCAGCATAGGATTGTCTTCACACCTTATTACCAATTTTAAGTCCACTTCCATTTTCATCTTTTAATTTAAGTAATATTTATTTTTAAAATTTGCAGCTGTAGAATGTGCAACAGTACGTAAATTTGAATTGAAATGGTTTTATTATGTATAATGATTCCTGTTTTTCTGTCAATAATGACTTTTAAAAATAACAAAGATATATATATATATATATACACCATTTAAGATGGTACCATGTTATTGGCTTTAAATGTAATTAAAACTACATTTAAGATTTTAGGGACCTGTAAAAACCATCAAAAATTACTCAGTTCACAGTATGTAAAATGTTCAAGTATTTATATTAATTCTCTCTGTCTGCTGTTACAGAAAAAATAGGCATAGCTTTATAGTGTATTATTTTAGGCTTGATTTATAACACGTGCTTGTTTTCTAGTGAAATCATAAATTTGGTATATGACACGGAAAAGTAATTAAATAAGCAAATAATACAAAAAAGCTATGTGAATAGGAAAATTGCTTGTCTTTTTACCATAATTAGCATGTGATTTTAATGCATTTGACTGGCAAAAACATTCAGTGCTACAATGTTGTTTAGTTAAACGGGTAAAAAAAGTCTAAAACTATTTCAGAGAATACAATATGTTTTGGTACAGACTTAAGTTCCCCATCTCCTTATGATGCTCTATCTGAAGTTTAAATATTAATAGAAGTTTATCTGTATTCCTGTAGCAAAAAAACAGGATCTGTGAGGATCTGTGTGACAGGTCGGTGCTGCATCTGCTGTGATGTTAGTGAGCTCGTTTGTAAAATGTGTGAAAATATAGTGTATACAGACACTTAGATTTACACTTGTAATAGGATATGAACGGCATTAATCGCTAATGTAGAGCTGTTAGAGCTGCCGCTATATAAATGCTCAGAGATACTGCAGATCAAAATACACTGATCTGGTTACTGTATATATATATATATATTCTGGAAATTTTAAATAGGCCTTGTTCATGAAATTTGGTCATTATATTTTTTTTCTTGAAATTTCATTTCTAACACATACATTTTCTTGTAAACATTTGTTTTTGATAAACATTTGAATCTCTCTTCTCTTGGCATAGCTTGCAGTAAAATGCTTGGTTTTAATTCAGCATAATGCATAGCACCGTTTAACCCTATGTAGCCCAACTTACCCTTTCCCTATATAAATGTTTTTTTTCATCAAAACCATATATTGAAAGCAATCTATTTAATATATAAACTGATTATGCCTGAGAATGCACCACATCCTGAAATGTATGCATATATATAGTTTGCACCCATTACTGTTATGTGCTCACATTAAACAGACTTAATTTTTTTGTTGTTGTTGCTTTATGGTTAACTACATTAAAATACTATTTCACAACAGTCTGCACTTAATAATATAGCAAAAAACAAAAGGCTGAAATAATTACATTGCATAAGTATTTGTATTCTTCCCGAGACTACATTTTTAATCATAGATGTTACAGCTCTTTAAAGGTGCTTCAACTATGTACCAAACCAAACAATAATTTCTATCCTCTATCAGACAAACATCATATTTTCCTCCATCATGAGGACATAATGTCAATAATTTCAGATTTTTTTATCCTTGTGGATACATTGACTGTTTTCATTCAGTGTCAAAATATTTTCCCTGAGATAAGATAAGTGACAACATGGAAAACCAACCAGTGGCACATGCAAAACAGTCTTGTCAATGAAAATGAGCTCTTCGGCTCTTCAGCCTCTTGATGTCATTCTGATACTCAGTTCTTAACTTTCTAAAAGAAGCATGATTTGGTGTGAGGGAAATTTTAATGTGTTAAAAGGTGAAGAGTGCTTTACAGCTGGAAGCATTAACACTTTTGCCAAATGGATTTGTTAGATTAAATGACTAAAAGTCTGGTCCACATCGCGGCTTGTTCTGTTCTGGTCAAGAACGCCCACTTTGACTGTTTAGAGGCGTGTTTATGTGAAATCCACTACAGAGAGTTCCGCATTTCGACATGAACATCATCAGTTTAACCAATGAGAAATGAACTACAGAAATGAAATTTCTCTTTAATGTGTCCACCACCCTCCTCAGGTGACAGTCACAAGAGCAGGATTCACAAGCAAAAAAAAAAAGGTAAGAAATTTGAAAGATATATATATATATATATATATATATATATATATATATATATATATATATATATATATATATATATATATATGTGTATATATATATATATATATATGTGTGTATATATATATATATATATGTGTGTGTATATATGTATATGTATATATATATATATATATATATATATATATATATATATATATATATATATATATATGTGTGTGTGTGTGTGTGTGTGTGTGTGTGTGTGTGTGTATAACATCTAACCATAATTTCATTTGTTCATGTTAGTGTAGTGGTGTTAAATAACAGAACTAGAGTAATCTGAATATTCTCACTGTATATATGTGCTAGCATGATGAAACTCTGCATATTTGCTAGTTGGAAAATCAGTATTATATAAAATATTGAGAGAGAGATCTCTTCCCAACACAAAGGCGCAGGGTGGCGGAGCTGGGTTGAACTCCAAAACATGGCGGCTAAGCTGGGGGCCTATGAGCAAGCCCACACCAGCCCTTCACCAGCCCACTGCAGGGTAGAGGAGAGTCCAGTCTCTTTTGAGGAGATGGGTTCCAGAGCCCCAGCTGCGCGTGGAGCCCAACTATCTTTATTTGATACCTCTTAACCCCATGCAGCAACTCAGACTCCTTCCCCCCCAAGAGATGTGACATTCCATGTCCCTAAAGCCAGATTCTGTGTCCGGGGATTGGGCCGCCGAGGCAGCCGCCAAAACAACAATGCACCTGCCCTTTACGGTGGACCGCTCTTTGTCTGGCTTGTCATCTAGGACCTGTTTGCCTTGGGATACCCTACCAGGGGCATATAGCCTCAGACAACACAGCTCTTAGGGTCAGAAACACAGTTTTAAAAATACTCCATTAATTAAATTTTCCTTTTAAATGAAAGAAATAGGCTCATTCTCCACATATTTATTATTTATTAGACTTATTAGGTTTATTTTCCACAGGCGCTGCAGGTTTTTAAGTACCTTGATTACTACGCTGGAATGAGAGTATAGTTCCCAGTCATATCAGAATAGAAAACTGCAATTTTCTACATTCTTTTACATTTGTAGCGTATGAGAAATGAAGGATTTAAACTTAGTCCACAAGTTTAATTCTTGTTTTTCATCCTCTCACTGAAATACAGTATCCTTTGTCCTTGTTTAGCAAAATCAGCAAGGTGTCACATTAAAGAAAATCTTTTTCTAATATAATCTACACGCTTTACAATTTTATTTGTTGACTTTGTTTTGACAAATAGGTTGACAGAGAGCTCAGCATGCTGCTAAAGGGAAAAAAAACACATGCAAATAGGAAATAAACACCAGCAAGTTGACTTGCTAGCTATTTTTCATGGATGTGTCCTGGTCCAGATTTATACATTGCCTAAAATATCTAGGTTCTGGCTTTGTTTGCATGCAGGTGTATGACATAGGTTCCTTGTGTTTTCAAAACGCTTTCGGTGTATTTTGAATCAAAGCAATAGAGAAATCCTGGCAAGGACGTGTCCGGGAAAAAAGGCTCTTACGGTCATCCTACTGAATCTATTAAAGGAAAACATATTGGTTTAAGATAAATACATTTAAATACATTTCAGGTTTTGTGATATCAAGACCCAGGAAGAAGCTCGTTTTAGGCCTTAAAAAATTGTAAGCCTTAAAAAAGGAATTCTGTAAAAGACAAAACCTCTGCCTGTGCATTGAGTGTCGTAACTTTTGCGGATGTTATTTATGCTCAAAGTTAAAAATGCGAAATCATAATTAAATTAAACATATATTTCTGTTACAAAAAAAAAAATATATACAAATTTATGAATGTGTGGCCAAGTCAAATCCTCTCCTAAGCAAAGATACGTGAAAACAAAACAAAAAGACACCTGTATAAAAACAAGACTATCTGGTCTGATGAACCTCATTTCTACGCGTCCATCAGAGTACTATCCCAAAAGTGAAGTGTGCTGGTAGAAGCCTCAAGACGGAAATATCAGAGTAAAAGCTCAAAGAAATAATGAGATAGCCTTAATGAAAACCTAAACGGAGCGTTCAGAACCTCAGACTGGACAGAAGGGTCACCTTCCAACAGGACAATGACAAGCAAAGGTGATTTACAGACAACTCTCTGAATGTCCTTGCATCCAGGCACGGATGAACCCAATCAAATATTTCTGGAGAAACCTGAAAAAAGATTTGAGTCTGTAATTGATGCCAAAGGTGCTTATGACATGTTATTGTGTTGAACCTCCTCATCTCATTCTGATACTTAATTCTTAAGATGAAGTGTACTGTGGTGTGAGGGAAATTATGAGAGATGAGAGAATGTGTTAAATTGTACAGAAAGCTTGATATCTGGAAGCATTAACGCTTTTGCCGAAATTGATTTGTTAGACTAAGTGTCTAAAAGTCTGGTCCACATCGCAGCTTGTTCTGTTCTGGTCAAGAACTGCCCACTTTGACTGTTTAGAGGCGTGTTTATGTGAAATGGACTACAGAGAGTGGAGAGTTTTGCATTATTGGGTGAATAACATCAGTTTAACCAATGAGAAATGAACTACAGGGATGAAATCGCTCTTTAATGTGTCCACCACCCTCCTCAGGTGACAGTCGGAGCTGAAAGTCTCAGCGCAAATATATAAAGGATTCACTGGCCCAAAAAAAAGGTAAGAAATTAAAATTTTAAATAGCAATCGTCTAAACTTGCTTTATTGAAAGCAAACTGTGTTTGCACTCAATATTGATTTGTTCTGCTTGCTTGCTTGCCTTACAGCATTAGTTTTCATATGTGCCTAATTTTCATAGGACTGTAGTTTAAAGGTAGGTTGCGGGAGAATTACCACAGTGTTTCTTAGATGATCTCATCTGCTTCTGTCTCTTTAGACTGGTGATAGTGAGATAAAATATTATTTCATCATCGTGTTTCTGGTAGTGCCCAGTAACTGACCAAAATGGAACATTAAATATTTTCTGCACTTAATATGATTAAATATTTTTTTGTTATTTATTTATTTTTGTATGTTTAAATATAAAATGGGTCGAATATCTTTAAGGGGAGCATTTTATTACTGCTGTTGATGCGATAGAATCAATAACATCTTGAGAACGAGCTACTTGAATATCAAAGCTCCTCATGTCTTGATGTAAATCAGCTCAGTATCAGCGCACACAGCACGTACTGCTGCCATGTTAAACCTGTGCTTTCAGTGACTTTAACATGTTTTTGTACAGACTTCTCACTGTATAGGTTTAAATACTTTTATATGCTAGCATGATGAAAGTGTAGTTGGCATAGCAATATTATATATAATATAAATAATTGCATGAAACGTGAAAATAATTGGGATATCTTTGTAAACATTGATATTTCATGCCTGACGTTTGTGAAATTAATGTGAAACAAACAAAAAAGATCTCTGAACTCCAAGTGGATTTAAGCAAAACGAGAAATCCAATCATTGTTGGGCTGTGGCTCACTTTCTCCAGCTGTACCTGTTTCTGGCCAGCAGGTGGAAATACTGTCAGGAGGAACATTTTTAATCATGATTGATCACCTCATTGAAGTCGGTCCCCCACCAAATGTGAAACATCAGCAAAATAATCTTAAAAAATAATAATCTTAGTCTTAATTTTTTGTGCTGTAAAACGATTTGGTGTTTTAGATATTAAGACACAATTTATCGGTCACTCAGCTCCCAACATACTCCAAATTCACCCCAAATACTCTCTTTTGTTTTTACTTTTGTTTTTATTTGTGCAGGTAAAAGTGTTCTTTGTGCTGCTTTGGTTTTTATAATTTTAGATGTTAGAGGACACTATGTCACTGCCTAAACTACAGGGTTAAAATCAATGTTACTGTACGTAGCCGTATCATGTTTACAATGCCTTTTACTGTCATTCAACAAACTCTACTTACAATATTGTAATACAAAATGTATGATGTATTTGATAATTTCTTATAATACAGCAGTGAGGATCTGTGTGAGCAGTCATGGACGGGGGTCTGTTTGTGCTGCTTCTGCTGTCAGGTCGGTGGGATCATTTGTAATCTGTATTTATGATGATGTGTTCACATATAGATGTTTAACATGTTGATTTTAACAGGACTCTTCTGGAGCAGTTCTGCTCTTTCTCGTCCGTACTTCTATATAAATACAGCAATGTCGTGGCCAGATGCTCAGAGTTACTGCAGAGAGAGATTCACTGATCTGGCTACTGTAGACAACATGGATGACGTGAACAGGCTGGTAAATATAATAGATGCTGGATACAGCGGATCAGTGTGGATTGGACTGATGAAGGGGACAAAGAAACAGTGGAGTTGGTCTAATGGAGAAAACACAACTCCTCAGTACTATAACTGGGCTTCAGGACAGCCAAATGCAGATGGAGATTGTGTTGTTACTCTTTCTGGAGTTTGGCATGATATGGCATGTAGCTATAAGCGATATTTTGTGTGCTATAGTGAGTTACCTGTTCTTTAAAATTGTTGTGCCACTTAACTGAGAAAGAAGAGTTGAGAACAGATACTCTGCTTTCTTTGTGTTTTTCAATAGAAAGTGTTGGATACGCCTTTGTACAAAGTGCTAAAAACTGGACAGATGCTCGGAGCTACTGCAGACAGTATTACACCGATCTGGCCACCATCCACAGCTCTGTGGAGAATGACCAGGTAACTATGAAAATTCTATCTGGATGGTACATCTGGTTTGGGATGTTTCTGGACTCTTGGGGATGGTCTGATCAGTGGGATCTGAGGTTCAGACACTGGGCAGAAGGTCAACCAACGATGACTTCAGGTGACTGTGTTGGCATGACAAGAACCGAGTCTGGCAGATGGTCTCAGTACAGCTGTGATGTACAGCAGCCGTTTATCTGCTATGGAGGTGAGTTTCTCCAGTTAACAGAATTTAATGATTTAAATGGTTTGTAGATTACTCTTACAATAGACGAGAAAAACAACTGAAATATGTTTTTTTTTCATTGATGTTGAACATAACTTCATGTTTCTTATCATTTCCGTAGATGACTTGAGAAAACAAATTGTGAGATTGAAAGTCACCTGTAATGGAAAATGTGCATTGAATGATCCTTCAGTACAGACAGCTATTCTGAATGAGGTTTGAATCTGCGTTAAACAGTGTTTAGTGTTAATTTCTGGGTTGTTATTTAGGCGTAAAGATGATATTAAGTCTATATGTTTGACATAACGTATGTGACAGCTTTGACTCTTTCTTGCTGGTCCTTTAGATAAGTGAAAAGCTGAAGAACATGATGTTGGAGAGTGAAAGCAAAATAAGCTGGAGAAAGGGAGGGGATGGAGAGGTGTTTCATCAGGAGAACAACCATATGGTAAATTTAGATAATAAATGTATTAAGAATGTGTAATGTATTTTTTAACACTGCTTTAAAAATATCAAGTTAATGCTACTATGTTGTTTTGAGAGACTGGAGAATAGTAGTAGTAGAGCAATACAATATTAACAAAATTGATGAATGTAGTCTAATATTAGCTGTAAATATTTGCATTCTTACAAGAATACTTTTCTTTCAACCAATTTAATTTAATGAATTTCCTAAAATCCTTTTAATATTGTATAATTTAAATTCACAGATTTTTAACTGTACTTAGGTATTATCTACAAAGATGATTTTGAGGTATGCATATGTATATGTATTAGCCCTCATTTAATGACTAAAATAAAACAATACCATTGACATAATGAATGTATAATAAATTCAGCTGCAATAATACACTGCATATTTGACTGTTTTAAGGTTACTCCTGTATGTCAGAATTTAGATTGTAGAAATACAGCAATCTTTTCTTTTATATTTGTTACAATTAAAACGTCTTCATCTTCAACACATGTGCTGCAAATACAGTGTGACCAAATAGAACAGAAACTCGCTGCAAATACGCACAGACCATGTCGGAAATGTTGAATGGAACCAGAACAAGTGATGGACCTGGTTGGAACATGCATGACGATATACCAATTACTGTAACTGTGAATAGTTACGTAAGCTGGCTAACTTACCCTTTCGAAAAATGAACAATGTCATGTAAGCTGGCACTTCCTTTGGAAAATTAACCATGGTTTTCCTACAGAGAGACATGGTTACTATAGTCACTCTAGTCTGATGAACCTCAATTCTAAGCATCAGAGTTTGAAGGAAACCAGCTCTACTCTTTACCTGCAGAGTATCATCTCAAAAGTAAAGTGTGCTGGTAGGAGCTTCATGCTGTGGGATAGTTTTTCAGCGGTAAGGACTGAGAGACTTGTCAGAATAAAAGAAAAACTCAATGCACCAAAAACAATTTAGAGCTTTCAGAACATCAAAATGGACAGAAGGTTTACCTTCCAACAGGACAATGACCCTGTTGGGGAATAACAGATCCCAGGAAGCCCAGAAGTCAGAGATGAGATCAAGAAAAATGTACTTTTTATTTCTCAGCTTCAGTACTAGTACAAACACCAGTAATTCTATTCTAACAGAGGTCACTAATTATATCAATGCATCAGTCAGCTAATTTCTGGTTGGTTCCAAAGCTCAAAACTTCCAAAAAGTCCACCTTATTGACATAATCACATCTCCATGGTGATTATTTGGGCATCAGCACCTCCGACATACAGAGCACTTATCTACTAAAAAACAGGATTATTTAATATCTACATAACACACATGGATATCACTTTTCCTGGTCCAAAGACTTCTTTTGAGGCATTTTAAAAGCACGGCTCCGAATTAACGATCAAACACTGATTCTTCTCCTTATTGGCTGAAAAAGTTTGCTCAGGAACCACAGCAGGGCATATACCTCAGCTTCTATTGATATGGATTTTTGCGCCGGACTTGTTTTTTGCACCAGACTTGTTTCAGGCGCGACACTATAAGCAGTATTTCCTGCATTTCCAATTACCAGCATTTCCTTCATCACGCATTTCGATATTCCGCTCACCATCAGCTGATAGATGCCTTTTTCATTTTACACAATTACAATTATACAATTACCACACTTTCACTGAATGTAAAAAACCTGGACAGAACTTAATTAATAATGGTAACGCTTTACAATAGGGTTTATTAATTAACATTAGTTAAGTACTATAGTTAACATGAACTGAGAATTGGTTCATTTATTAATCTTGTTAATGTTAATTGAAACATTAGCTAATGAATTATTATAATCAACAGTTGTGCTGATGCGTTGTGATGCACTCTATAATGGTGCCCTTGGGTGACGAAAAGGAGAAGAATTATTGAATAAAGTCTATATTTAGTTTTCTATGTTCACAAAACATATTCTCCTAGCTTCATAAAAACTGCATTTGAACGACTGCTGTCACATGAACTGTTTTAACAATGTCCTTACTGTGTCTGCGGAGGGTCAGAGAGCTCTGGGATATTATCAAAAATATTTGAATTTGTGTTCAGAAGATGGATGAAGGTCTTACGGTTTGGAACGATAGGAGGGTGAGTAATTAATGACAGAATTTTCATGTTTGGGTGAACTGCTGCTTTTTTTCAGATTAACCTTGCAAAATCAGCTGGCAAAACAGAAAATCGTGTTCGGTTTGAATCCCCCTGCAGCGCCGTATCTTGGTGGAATATGGGAGAGGGAAATCAGGTCTCTAAAGTTCATGCTAAACATGGAGCCTAACGTGTAACGAAAGAAGTGCTAAGGACAGTGTTAACAGAAATTGAAGGGATTCTAAACTTGAAACCCTTTGGCTATGTGTCATTGGACGTAGCAGATGTAGAACCCATTATATATACATTGACATAGTAGTTTAGCCCCGCCCCCAGAGTTTGACGCAACTTTCATGTTCCGCTTTAAGGCCCCAATACTTTTTAGACTTTTTTTTTCGTTATTCGTTTGACTGGACTCATGGACTCTTTAAACCAAAACCTATCAATAAATATATTTAACAAATGTAAAATTTGTTAAATGGCGCAGAGTGCTTGGTAGATGGAGGCTTTAGCTGTCAGGTCGGTGGGATCATTTATAATCTATTTATGATGATGTGTTCACATATAAATGTTTATCATGTTGATTTTAACAGGACTCTTCTGGAGCAGTTCTGCTTTTTCACATAAACACGCCTCTAAACAGTCAAAGTGGGTCGTTCTTGACCAGAACAGAACAAGCCGCGATGTGGACCAGACTTTTAGTCATTTAATCTAACAAATCCATTTGGCAAAAGTGTTAATGCTACCGGATATCAAGCACTCTTCACCGTTTAACACATTCTCTCATTAAAATTTAATAATTTTCCTCACACCAAATTATACTTCTGTTAGCATTTAAACTTAAGATGCAAGAGTGCAAAAATGCAGGAGGTCTAAAATTAAGTTATATGCAGATTTGTATTATTTTTTTAATAACAAGACAACTTTGTTATTCAAAGAGCTCATTTTCATTGCCAAGACTGTTTTACATGTTGTCTCTGGTCAGTTTTCCATGTTGTCGCTTTTCGTACCCTAAAAGGGATCATGAATGTATTTTGACACTGAACGAAAACACTTGCATGGTCCCCACGAAGAGGTGGAGTTAATTATGTTTATATGAAAGTGTGACAAGGTTTTCTGTAAAGAGCATGTTTAGGGTTATGTTACTGTAGGTTACTGGATAGAAAATATTTTTTGGTTAGTCTAAAAGTAATAGAAGTCTATGGAAAGTCTCCACAATTGACAGAAACAAGTGTGTGTGTCTGTACAGTGCCTTTTATTATTTCATGTTGTTATATTATGTCATACTACTTCAAATGACTGTTTTTCACGTTATTTCGCAAACCGTTATGAAACAAGAAAAATTTCCCAATTTTGCAAATTTATAAAAAAAAATGAAAAACCGAAATAAACACAAAGCCAAAGTACTGATACCCTTAACTCAATACTTAGTTGACACTACTAACATAGCTGTAACATCTATAAGCAATAAAAGTAAATAAAAATAAAGTTGTCTCTAGGCTTTTGAGTCTATGGAGAGGTAAGTTAAACTAAACTGTTTAGGTTTTACCTCAAGCTAAATCAAAAGAAATTATATTGAATTATAAATGACTACTGGGTAAGAAAAAAAAACATTTTCATGAACAAGGCTTATCTAAATTCTTCAGAACAATCAAATTAAAAACAGAAAAAAAAATGTTTGCAACTCTGAGCCTCTGGCCACGTCATTTGTGCATTTAGACCTGCTCTGCTGCCTGTGTAATACATTAAAGTCACAAAAAAATTTTTTGTAAAGGCAAGAGACTTTAAGTGATTTTCCTATTTAAAGAGCTTATTTTTATTAAACACATTTGTACACAATTAATCACTTTTTGTGTCACATACCAAATTTCAGATCTCATTAGAAAAAACAAGCGAGTTTAATAAAATCAAGTGTAAAATTATCCACTTGTGTGTGTTATTAATACATTTATTTATTCATTCAATCATTTGTTTCTAAGTATTTTGGAGAGTAACGAATGCGGTCACTAAAAGGAATGAAATTAGGGTTATTAACTCCATGCAGCTCAACTTACCTCTGCCTGGACTTAAAAGAGATCACTTTTATTTTGAAAGCAGCTTTTTTTTTACATCCAAAGTGATTATTCCTGAAGATGCACCACATTCTGAAATGTATGCACATATATCACTACATATAGTAACATTACTGTTATGTGCTCACAATAAACACACCCCACTATCACCTACACATATATTTTACAGTGTAGGTTTGAGATGTTTAGCAAAATCATTTCACTGGTTGTTTGTTATTCATTTATTATTCAAGTAAGTAATGAGTTAAGGGTGTCCGTGTATTGGCAGTGTATTTATTTTTATTTGTAATATATTTGCAAAATTGTGAAAGTGTTTTCGTTCAGTGTCAAAATACATTTGTGATCCCTTTTAGGGTACAAAAAGCGACAACATGGAAAACTGACCAGCGACAACATGTAAAACAGTCTTGGTAATGAAAATTAGCTCTTTGAATAACAAAGTTGTCTTGTTATTAAAAAAAAACTGCATATAATTTTATTTTAGACCTCCTGCATTTTTGCTTTGAGTGAATATGACGTGTTATTGTGTAGACTGAACCTCCTTCTGATACTCAATTCTTAAGTTTAAATGCTAACAGAAGTATAATTTGGTGTGAGGAAAATTATGAAATTTTAATGAGTGTTAAACTGTGAAGAGTGCTTGATATCTGGAAGCATTAACACTTTTGCCGAAATTGATTTGTTAGACTAAGTGTCTAAAAGTCTGGTCCACATCGCAGCTTGTTCTGTTCTGGTCGAGAACGGCCCACTTTGACTGTTTAGAGGCGTGTTTATGTGAAATGGACTACAGAGAGTGGAGAGTTTTGCATTATTGTGAAAAACATCACCAGGTTAACCAATGAGAAATGAACTACAGGGATGAAATCGCTCTTTAATGTGTCCACCACCCTCCTCAGGTGACAGTCGGAGCTGAAAGGGAACATTTTTTGTAAATAAAATAGGTAAGAAATTTGTTTTATGTAAGCGATGTTAAATAACAGATCCACAATAATCTGGTAGGTTTCCTTGTTAAAGTAAAAGTAATTAAGATTAAGTATTTTGAGTTTATTTTTTCTTGTTTGTTTGTAATGCTTGCAATATAAAGTCAAATATCAGCATTTTGTTACTGCTGTTGGTGACTGTATAGGTTTAAATATCTTTTTTTCCTTTATATGATGATATGATATATATATATATATATATATATATATATATATATATATATAAAATTGCATAAAATGTGAAGGTCTTTATCAGATATTAAATATTGCTATTTCATACAGTTAGCAATGTAATTAACTTTAATTTACTCTAAAATATCATTTTTCTTTTCGTGTTTTTCTTTTCTGAATGTTATTATTTATCTATTTGCCAACATTATTTTGACCTAGCTTAGCTATATAGCTATACCTATTTTAATTAATAATGGTATTGGTAAAAAATTTTGCCTTTTTATTTTAATTAGATTACCTAAGACATTAAAACTGAATTTTGTCACATTTCACATACATTATTCTAGGGTAAATTAAAAAACAAATAATGACAAAAAAACAAGACCACATATTTATACCAGAAACTTGTGAAATTAATGTGAAACGAACAAAAAAGATCTCTGAACTCCAAGTGGATTTACGCAAAACGAGAAATCCAATCATTGTTGGGCTGTGGCTCACTTTCTCCAGCTGTACCTGTTTCTGGCCAGCCGGTGGAAATACTGTCAGGAGGAACATTTTTAATCATGATTGATTACCTCATTGAAGTCGGTCCCCCACCAAATGTGAAACATCAGCAAAATAATCTTAAAAAATAATAATCTTCAATAATCTTACTCTTAAAATGTTTTAGATATTGAAACACAATTTATCGGTCATTCTGAGGTCACTCAGCTCTCCAACATTTTCCAAATTCACCACAAACAGTCTCTTTTGTTTTTACTTTGGTTTTTATTTGTGCAGGTAAAAGTGTTCTTTGTGCTGCTTTGGTTTTTATAATTTTAGATGTTAGAGGACACTATGTCACTGCCTAAACTACAGGGTTAAAATCAATGTTACTGTACGTAGCCGTATCATGTTTACAGTGCCTTTTACTGTCATTCAACAAACTCTACTTACAATATTGTAATACAAAATGAATGATGTATTTGATAATTTCTTATAATACAGCAGTGAGGATCTGTGTGAGCAGTCATGGACGGGGGTCTGTTTGTGCTGCTTCTGCTGTCAGGTCGGTGGGATCATTTGTAATCTGTATTTATGATGATGTGTTCACATATAGATGTTTAACATGTTGATTTTAACAGGACTCTTCTGGAGCAGTTCTGCTCTTTCTCGTCCGTACTTCTATATAAATACAGCAATGTCGTGGCCAGATGCTCAGAGTTACTGCAGAGAGAGATTCACTGATCTGGCTACTGTAGACAACATGGATGACGTGAACAGGCTGGTGAATATAACAGATGCTGGATACAGCGGATCAGTGTGGATTGGACTGATGAAGGGGACACAGAAACAGTGGAGTTGGTCTAATGGAGAAAACACAACTTCTCAGTACTATAACTGGGCTTCAGGACAGCCAGATGCAGATGGAGATTGTGTTATTATTAATTCTGGATTTTGGCATGATATGTCATGTAGTAATAACCGATATTTTGTGTGCTATAGTGAGTTACCCGTATTTATTTATTTTTTTTCCATTTAACTGATAAAGATAAAGAGTTGAGAACAGATACTCTGCTTTCTTTGTGTTTTTCAATAGGAAGTAATGGATACGTCTTTGTACAAAGTGCTAAAAACTGGACAGATGCTCGGAGCCACTGCAGACAGTATTATACCGATCTGGCCACCATCCACAGCTCTGTGGAGAATAAGCAGATAACTACGCAAGTTTTAACCGGATTGTCCTTCTGGCTTGGTCTGTTTCTGGACTCTTGGGGATGGTCTGATCAGTGGGATCTGAGTTTCAGACACTGGGCAGCAGGTCAACCTTCCCAGGCTTCAGGATCTAACTGTGTTGGCATGACAAGAACCGAGTCTGGCAGATGGTCTCAGTACAGCTGTGATGTACAGCAGCCATTTATCTGCTATGGAGGTGAGTTTCTCCAGTTCACAGAATTGAATGATTTAAATGGTTTGTAGATTACGCAACAGACATCACAAGCAATTGAATCATGGTTTCTTCATTGACATCTTTTCATGATGAGCTTAACTTCATGTTTCTTGTAGATGACTCGAAAAAACAAATTGTGAGATTGAAAGTCACCTGTAATGGAAATTGTGCATTGAATGATCCTTCAGTACAGACAGCTATCCTGAATGAGGTTTGAATCTGCCTAAAACATTGTTTAGTGTTAAACTCTGGTGCAACGATTAGTATTAGTACTAACGACATTAGTATTAGTAATGTATACGCTCGATTAAAATAGCTAAAGAGAAATGCATTCAACAACATTAAATCCAACAAGCACCATATTTATCATTATCATGAATATTATTGCTTGTTGGCTTCTTATTATAGGCCTAAGGATGATATCATAAGCTTTAATTTGACTCTTTCTTGCTGGTCTTTCAGATAAGTGAAAAGCTGAAGAACATGATGTTGGAGAGTGAAAGCAAAATAAGATGGAGAAAGGGGAGCAATGGAGAGGTGTTTCATCAGGAGAACAACCATATGGTGAATTTAGATAATAAATGTATTAGGAACGTGTAATGTATTTTTAAAAAAAATGAAAACACTGCTTTAAAAGTTAACGTTACTATGTTGTTTTGAAAAGCTGGAAAATAGTAGTAGTAGTGCAATACAATATTAACAAAATTGATGAATGTAGTCTAATAATAGTTATAAATATTTGCATTATTACAAGATTACTTTTGTTTCAACACATTCAATTTTATTAATTTCCTACGAACGCAATCGACGTGGTTTCGAATCTGCTTTCTGACAGCATTTTTTTCTCCCTTTTGAAATTTTAAATCTCATCATAAAAGCATTTATTGTCAATAATAGTCAAGGAAATAATCAAAAAGTTCAAAATAAAGTGTTGGGTGTTGGCATCTGTTTAATAAGTATCAGTTAGGGTTTGGGTTATCATCACTTCTGTAATTTTCTCAGCATCTATTGCACGGATTTGTGCAAGCTTGAATAAGGTGGCCTGTTTCACCTAAATACTTGCAGTAAAAATGTATAGAATTAAACTTACGGTGAATGTTTAAAGACAGATCTTTACGCTCATGGCTCCAACCAGTTCCAAGAATTCCAGTCAGTTCCGTCCGGAACACCGTCTTACTGCTTATTAGTTTTTTTGTGATTTATCCCTTGTCGCCTTGGACGCCTTGTTTGCACACTGTGTGTGTGTGTGTGTGTGTTTAATTTTTGTCTTTCTCTTTTTTTCCTTTTGAGGATCAAATCTTTGTTAATTTTGCGGTCACTGGGTGCAAGACATCTACCTGGTTTCTGCTGTACAGTTAGGAAATCGGGAATCGTCTGTTTGTGGTTGTGAGCGGTTTGGTTTTGGGGTTTCTTATATTTCTTGATTTTGTGCATTGTTCTATATTGGCGTCAGATAAATTGCTGCCCATGAACAAATAACCAAACTGACAAAACAAATAAATTTGAATTTCTTTGTATTGTTATTATTGTTGGGCTTTCTTTTCTTTCTTATGGTGTTGCCATTTGTTATTGCATGCATCCTAGAGCCTCTTGCTGTGTCAAAGTATTGCATACACCCTTTTACAGATGGTGTTGTGAACCTTATGTTGACACGTTCAGCTTCAACACTGTTAAATGTACATACAGGGTGACTGATAACATCCCTGTTATCAGCCCGACCAAATCCAACCCTAAACCTACCAGAGAGACAGAGAAAGAGAGAGAATATGTAATGAGCTTAAACTTCAAAATTAAAGTATCAGAATGAGATGAGGGCTCGAGTTTACTGTGGGGGGGAAATCTATGAAATTTGTATGTAGTACATTTTTTTTTAAATAGTAGCTGGATGCTTTAACATTTGCTAAAACACTGAATAAACAAATCGGCTATGAGCAGGGGATTTGTTGCACTACATGGCTTAAGATCTGGTCAGCATTGCATCTTGTTCTGTTCTGGCCAAGAACCGCCCACTTAAACAGTTTAGAGGCACGTTTATGTAAAATTACCTGGAGAGAGCAGGGAGTGTTGAAATATGGGGTGATTTATAACATCTGTTTAACCAATAAGAAATAAGTGCTGCGGGGAGAAATCGCTCTTTAACGTGTCCACTGCCCTCCTCGGGTGACAGTCGGCTGAAAGTCTCAGCGTAAAAACTAAAGAATTTACAGGAAACTTTTTTTCAGGTAAGAAATTAAAAGATCGCATCTAGCCATAATTTGATTTGCGTTTATGTCAGTGGGTCATGCGTAACAGGTATAACCTAGAAGAATCTGAATCAGTAGATTCCCTTGCTCTGCGCAAAAGGAAAAGGCTGTTTCGAAGGAATACAGTGGTTGCACCTAATACTTATTTAATAAAAACTTAAGTCAGTTGAAAGATTAAAATTGTCTTGTTCATAAAAAAAACACTGAATATTTGCAGTGTTCACAAAGGAATGTTCGGTAATCTACAATTTTCTTATAAACATCCATCAATTTTGATTATAAACATCCATCAGATTTGCAGAGTGCACATTTGTTTCCATTTTTATTTTTCATTGCATTCATTAAGAAAGATACATTTGCCATTTTTACATATTTTCCATTTAAATAGCATTAAGCGAGAATTGTGCGGGGGTTTTAAGAAATAATAAATTTGTGCAAGTCCATATTTTTTATTAGTGGGGTCATTGCAACTGCGTCCATTACTTGATGATAATTTGCAGCGTGTTAATATAAAAGTGATTTTGTTTGTGTCCGGTAACTAACTAATGACTAATGTTTTTCCACACTTAAACACCCCAAAAGAAAACTTTTGCCATTAATCTTTACCCCCACCTCATTCCAAACCCATAAAAGCTTAGTCTTTGGAACACAATTTAAGATATGTTGAATGAAAGTAAATTACACTGTCAAGGTCTAGAAAAAAATTGAAAAGCATCGTCTGAATACTCCATCTGCCGTCAGTGGCTCAGTGAAGTGACGAGAATACTTTTTGTACAGAAAGAAAACAAAAATAACAACTTATTCAAAATTTGGAACCTGTTAATGCTGTTAATGTTGTTGTCAAAGCGTAATCAGATGCTAACAGCGTCTATTGCAGATGCTCTCTAAAAACAAAATATTCAGCAATTCAGCACCGTAGGGAGGTTTTTTTCATACAAAATGAATACTGAACTATTGTTATGATGCCTTTCATACTTATCCTGGACCTTGACAGTATTGTATACTTTACCAGTCAATGGGACTTTTTAACCTATTTTAGGTATTTTAATTATAAACATTTGTTGTGTTTTTTGCTAACATGATTCAAAATATCTTGGAGATTAGCCATTTTCTTGCTAGTGTTGATGCAGTAGGCAAAAACATCTTGAGAAGGAGCTATTTGAATATCAAAGCTCCGCTCGTATTCCATGTAAATCAATACAAAATCAGCCTGAGCAGCATTTATTACTGCAGTGTTACACTTTTGCTTTCAGAAACTTTGAGAAACTTTAATAAGGACAAACCAAATGTCTTTAAATAAATAAATAAAAATAAATAATATATATATATATATATATATATATATATATATATATATATATATATATATATATATATATATATATGTATGAGGCAGAGGAAGCACAAGAGAAACAGGTGCAGTGAAATCTCCCGGAGGGTGTATTTATTAGACAATACACAGATGGTGAGCGGTGAGTCCGTGTGAGGAGTGCGGCGGTGAGTCCGGGGGTGGTGTAGCGGTGAATCCGGTGAGTGCAGCGGTGAGTCGTCTCGGTGTTTCCCGTGCTTAGAAGCGTGAGGGAGTCCACTGTGAGGTAGTCGGGAAGTAGCTCAGGTAGGCCCGCCACGCTGTAGCTTCTGGGAGACAAAGAAAGAGACAACAGGTTAGCGTATGCTTTCGAGTCTTGTCGCTCACTGAAGCCGCCGCCTGGCCGGGCTTATCTGGCCCGCGGTTGATGAGCTCCAGGTGTGGCGAATCCGTCGTTGAGTGGCTGGTGTAGGTGTTTCAGGTTTGTTCCCAGGGCAACGCTGATCCTTCCTTGGGACGCTCGTCACACTCCCCCCCCCCAAGCGCTGTCCTGGTCCTGGTGGATAAAGCAGAGTGTAGTAACGGGGAAATTTAGGGTGGGTGGGGAGTGACCACGGGCTCGTCGATGGTTCAATCACCCCCAACTTCAGCATTTGGTTTACCTCCTCCTCAATAGCTCACCGACGAGCCTCAGGGATCCGGTAGGGCCGCTGCCGGACGATGACGTCGGGAGGGGTCCGGATCTCGTGCTGGAGGAGGTTAGTCTGCCCGGGCGTGGACGAGAACACATCCGAAAACTGACCAACCAAATGTTGGAGTTCCGTCTTCTGTGCGGGAGCGAGCAGGGCGTTGGTGTCGACGACCGGGCCCTCCTGAATGGCGAGTGTGGAAAGGTGTTCCCTAGTCCCCACCCACTTCTTCAACAAGTTAATGTGGTATATTTGTTCGGTGCGTCGACGGTCTGGTTGGCGGACTCGGTAAGTAACCGGGCCGATCTTTTCCAGGATGGTATATGGACCCTGCCAGGTGGCCAGGAATTTGCATGCATTGGTGGGGACTAGTACCATGACCCGGTCGCCGACCTGGAATTCCCGGGTTGTGCAGGGCGGTTATAGTGCCGCTGTTGTTGCTGCTGGGCTGCGCCATGTGCTCCCGCGCGAGGGGCATCACCCGTTCAATCCGGTCCCGCATGGCTTGAACGTGTTCTATGACCGACCTCTGGGCATCCGGGTGCTGCTGCTGCTCCCAGGCCTCTTTTGCCACGTCCAGCAGGCCTCGCGGCTGTCGGCCGAACAGCAACTCGAATGGGGTGAAGCCGGTGGAGGCCTGGGGCACCTCTCGCACCCCGAAGAGGACGTGAGGGGAGCATCTGGTCCCAGTCCCGCTTGTCCTCGGAGACAACCCTTCTCAACATCTGCTTCAGTGTCTGGTTGAACCGCTCCACAAGTCCGTCCGTCTGGGGGGTGGTACACTGAGGTGCGCAGCTGCTGGATCCGTAGCAGCCTGTAGAGGTCGGCCATCACTCGGGACATGAACGGGGTGCCTTGGTCGGTCAGTATCTCCCCGGGTATCCCCACTCTGGTGGACAGGGTGAAGAGCTCCTGGGCGATCGCCTTGGCGGTGGCTTTGCGGAGTGGGATGGCTTCGGGTACTGGTGGCGAGTCCACGATCACCAGGATGTGTTCGTGGCCGCGGGCAGACCTCGGCAGCAGGCCCACCAGATCCATCCCGATGCGCTCGAAGGGCACCTCGATTATGGGCAGCGGGATAAGTGGACTAGGGGGAGGTGGCCGGGGCGAGGTCTTCTGGCACTCAGGGCAGGCCTGGCAGAAAAGTTTCACGTCTCCGTCGAGCCCCGGCCAGTGGAAACGGTCCCGGATCCTCTTGATAGTGTTGGCGGCCCAGAGGTGTCCGGCCAGCGGGTGGGCGTGGGCGAGCTCCAAGATGGTGTCCACTTTCCTCGGGCACCACCAGGAGCCGCTCCTCCCCTCCGCTGGGCGACACAATAGAGTAGGCCGTTCTCCACAATAAAATGGGGAAGAGGATGGGGGCCGGGCCGCGTCTCTTCTTCATCCATGAAATGTACCTGGTTCCAGCAATTCTTGAGCCGGTCATCCTCCCGCTGAGCCCGGCCGAACGAGCCCCCTCCGACTACCTGTTGGAACACATCAAAGAATACGTTAGTAGTATTCGGAGGGGACTCACCATCTCTTCCGCTGTCCGATGCTAGGAGAACGGCAGGGCGGCGGTTTCTCCCCTCTCGCCTCTTCCGGCGAGGGCTTTGGGGCTGACAGGCTGTGTCGCGGTGTGTAGCGCCTCCTCGAAGCCCGGCCAGTCCCGCCCGAGGATGATTGGTACCGGCAGGTCCTGTACGAGACCCACCTCCAGGGGCCAGCTTCCTCCTGTCGTCGTCACGGTGATGAGACGGGTGGAGACTTTCCTGGTGTCCCCGTGGACGCAGGTCAGTGACAGCCGTTTCCGCGGTTCCGCGCGCGCGGGGTAGGAGGCGGGACTGAACCAGGCTGATGGTACTGCCAGAGTCAAGGAGGGCTCTGAACTTCCGTCCATTCAGGCCGATGGGGATTTCGGTGCGGCGCGGGAAGCTCCCGGTGGAGGCTGCAGCCTGCCAGCCACGCTCTAGTGGAGTTGGAAGCCTCTTCGGTTGGCATCGGCTCATCTCTCACGGTCGGGACCGCCGCCTCTCCATCGGTCGCCGGTGCCCTCCGCGCGCGCCACTCCTGGGACACCTCCTCCGGGAAAAGATGGCGCCGCCTCCCGGCCTCTCGACGCTGGGCGGCTTCCGCCAGCTCGACCGCCTCAACCAACTCCATGACGTTTTGGGGTTTCTCATACCGACTGCCTGGCGAGCAATTCCGGGAGAGCCGCAGGAGCCGGGTCCATCACCACCCTTTCCACAATGATTGCGGGGTTGGTGTCCCATCCAGGAGCCAGTGTTGCGCTAGCCAAGTAAGTTCGGGCGGCCTGGGTCCTTGCCGGCTGGCGAGACTGGAAGACCCACTCTTGGAAGGCTTGGGCTGCGCGAGACGGTGATAGACCGACCCTGCCCAAGATTTCCCTCTTTAGGTCGTCATATACATTCGCCAGGTCGGCCGGCATGCTGAAGTAGGCGCGCTGGGGCTCTCCTGACAGCAGTGGGGCCAACGCGCGTGCCCACTCCCTCCGGTCCCATCCCTCCGTGGTTGCGACGCTCTCGAACATCTCGAGATATATTTCGGGTCATCGCTGGCGGCGGACATTTTGGGTAGCAGCTGTGTGGCTTGCATCCGGGGATCAGGCACGACGGGGCGTGGTTGAGTGGCGGCGCGGAGAGCAGCGAGCTCCTGCTCGGTCTCGTTCTGGCGGGTAGCCAAATGCTCGACGATCTGTTGCTGGCGAATGGAAACCTCTGAGAGGCGTTGGAGGAATTCCTCCATCTTCGCCGGGAAGCGAGCAAAGAGAGAAGTTGATGTTGTGGGGAACCTTTAATAAAGGCGGCGACAGCGCTCTTCCTTTTTCTCTTTGTTTCCTCTGTTCTCTTGCGCTTTAAAACTGCCCGCATCCTCCACCACTTGTGGCGAGGCAGAGGAAGCACAAGAGAAACAGGTGCAGTGAAACCCCCGGAGGGTGTATTTATTAGACAATACACAGATGGTGAGCGGTGAGTCCGTGTGAGGAGTGCGGCGGTGAGTCCGGGGGTGGTGTAGCGGTGAATCCGGTGAGTGCAGCGGTGAGTCGTCTCGGTGTTTCCCGTGCTTAGAAGCGTGAGGGAGTCCACTGTGAGGTAGTCGGGGAAGTAGCTCAGGTAGGCCCGTCACGTTGTAGCTTCTGGGAGACAAAGAAAGAGACAACAGGTTAGCGTGCGTTTCCGGAGTCTTGTCGCTCACTGAAGCCGTCGCCTGGCCGGGCTTATCTGGCCCGCGGTTGATGAGCTCCAGGTGTGGCGAATCCGTCGTTGAGTGGCTGGTGTAGGTGTTTCAGGTTTGTTCCCAGGGCAACGCTGATCCTTCCTCGACGCTTTCGTCACAATATATATATATATATATATATATATATAGTATACTTGATATCAGATGTGTGATATACTTGAATCAGATGTGTGAAATTAATTTGAAACAAACAAAAATACTCAAATTGCAAGTTGAGAATCATTAGGTTGTGCCCCACTTCCCCCCTGTAGTACCTATTCTGGTCAGCAGGTGGAGGTATTGTCAGGTAATCAAACCCTTTACCTTAGTATGCAACTGTTAAGTCGAGGTTACAAGCCTCTAGTAGTCTGTACTTATATATGTGCATATCACATATTTGCAGTTTAAGCTTTTATGTCATTCAACAAACTAATACAGTAAATGTATGATGTTTTTGATCATTACAGCAGTGAGGATCTGTGTGAGCAGTCATGGACGGGGGTCTGTTTGTGCTGCTTCTGCTGTCAGGTCGGTGGGATCATTTGTAATCTGTATTTATGATGATGTGTTCACATATAGATGTTTAACATGCTGGTTTTAACAGGGCTCTTCTGGAGCAGTTCTGCTCTTTCTCGTCCGTACTTCTATATAAATACACCAATGTCGTGGCCAGATGCTCAGAGATACTGCAGAGAGAGATTCACTGATCTGGCTACTGTAGACAACATGGATGACGTGAACAGGCTGGTAAATATAATAGATGCTGGATACAGTGGATCAGTGTGGATTGGACTGATGAAGGGGACACAGAAACAGTGGAGTTGGTCTAATGGAGAAAACACAACTTCTCAGTACTATAACTGGGCTTCAGGACAGCCAGATGCAGATGGAGATTGTGTTGTTATTAATTCTGGATTTTGGCATGATATGTCATGTAGTAATAACCGATATTTTGTGTGCTACAGTGAGTTACCCGTATTTTTTCTATTTTTCCATTTAAAGAGTTGAGAACAGATACCCTGCATTCTTTGTGTTTTTCAATAGAAAGTGATGGATACGTCTTTGTAAAAAGTGATAGAAACTGGACAGATGCTCGGAGCCACTGCAGACAGTATTATACCGATCTGGCCACCATCCACAGCTCTGTGGAGAATAAGCAGATAACTACGCAAATTTTAACCGGAACGTCCTTCTGGCTTGGTCTGTTTCTGGACTCTTGGGGATGGTCTGATCAGTGGGATCTGAGTTTCAGACACTGGGCAGCAGGTCAACCTTCCCAGACTTCAGGATCTAACTGTGTTGGCATGACAAGAACCGAGTCTGGCAGATGGTCTCAGTACAGCTGTGATGTACAGCAGCCATTTATCTGCTATGGAGGTGAGTTTCTCCAGTTCACAGAATTGAATGATTTAAATGGTTTGTAGATTACGCAACAGACATCACAAGCAATTGAATCATGGTTTCTTCATTGACATCTTTTATGTTGAGCTTAACTTCATGTTTCTTGTAGATGACTCGAAAAAACAAATTGTGAGATTGAAAATCGCATGTCATGGAAAATGTGCATTGAATGATCCTTCAATACAGACAGCTATCCTGAATGAGGTTTGAATCTGCGTTAAACAGTGTTTAGTGTTAATTTCTGGTACAACTACACATTAGTATTAGTACTAACGACATTAGTATTAGTACTGAATACACTCAATAAAACAGCTGAAGAAAAATGCATTCAACAACATTAAATCCAACAAGCACCATTTTTATCATTATCATGAATATTATTGCTTGTTGGCTTGTTATTATAGGCCTAAGGATGATATCATAAGCTTTAATTTGACTCTTTCTTGCTGGTCTTTCAGATAAGTGAAAAGCTGAAGAACATGATGTTGGAGAGTGAAAGCAAAATAAGATGGAGAAAGGGGAGCAATGGAGAGGTGTTTCATCAGGAGAACAACCATATGGTGAATTTAGATAATAAATGTATTAGGAATGTGTAATGTACTTTTTAAAAAACGAAAACACTGCTTTAAAAGTTAATGCTACTATCTTGTTTTGAAAAGCTGGAAAATAGTAGTAGTAGTGCAATACAATATTAACAAAATTGATGAATGTAGTCTAATAATAGTTATAAATATTTGCATTATTACAAGATTACTTTTGTTTCAACACATTTAATTTTATTAATTTCCTACGAACGCAATCGACGTGGTTTCGAATCTGCTTTCTGACAGCATTTTTTTCTCCCTTTTGAAATTTTAAATCTCATCATAAAAGCATTTATTGTCAATAACAGTCAAGGAAATAATCAAAAAGTTCAAAATAAAGTGTTGGGTGTTGGCATCTGTTTAATAAGTATCAGTTAGGGTTTGGGTTATCATCACTTCTGTAATTTTCTCAGCATCTATTGCACGGATTTGTGCAAGCTTGAATAAGGTGGCCTGTTTCACCTAAATACTTGCAGTAAAAATGTATAGAATTAAACTTACGATGAAAGTTTAAAGACAGATCTTTACGCCATGGCTCCAACCAGTTCCAAGAATTCCAGCCAGTTCCGTCCGGAACACCGCCTTACTGCTTATTAGTTTTTTTGTGATTTATCCCTTGTCGCCTTGGACGTGCTACAAGCCTGGGACTTTATTTTGTCGCCCGAACTAAGCACCTGTGTGTGAGTGGTTGTTTGCACGCTGTGTGTGTATGTGAGTGTGTGTTTAATTTTTGTCTTTCTCTTTTTTCCTTTTGAGGATTAAAGTCTTTGTTAATTTTGCGGTCACTGGGTGCAAGACATCTACCTGGTTTCTGCTGTACAGTTAGGAAATCGGGAATCGTCTGTTTGTGGTTGTCATATGAATACGGTGTGGGCGGTGATATAATGAGCGGTTTGGTTTTGGGGTTTCTTATATTTCTTGATTTTGTGCATTGTTCTATTTTAAGCGTCAGATAAATTGCTGCCCAAGAACAAATAACCAAACTGACAAAACAAATAAATTAGAATTTCTTTGCATTGTTATTATTGTTGTGCTTTTTTTTCTTTGTTATGGTGTTGCCATTTGTTATTGCATGCATCTTTTTTGTGTGTATTATAGGTGCAAGGGTGGTCCATCCTAGAGCCTCTTGGTAGGACATTATTATGTGTCAAAGTATTGCATACACCCTTTTCCAGATGGTGTTGTGAACCTGATGTTGACACGTTCAGCTTCAACACTGTTAAATGTACATACAGAGTGACTGATAACATCCCTGTTATCAGTCCGACCAAATCCAACCCTAAACCTACCAGAGAGACAGAGAAAGAGAGAGAATATGTAATGAGCTTAAACTTCAAAATTAAAGTATGAAAAAATCTATGAAATTTTTATGTAGTAAATTTTTTTTAAATAGTAGCTGGAATGCTTTAACATTTGCTAAAACACTGAATAAACAAATCGGCTATGAGCAGGGGATTTGTTGCACTACATGGCTTAAGATCTGGTCAGCATTGCATCTTGTTCTGTTCTGGCCAAGAACCGCCCACTTAAACAGTTTAGAGGCACGTTTATGTAAAATTACCTGGAGAGAGCAGGGAGTGTTGAAATATGGGGTGATTTATAACATCTGTTTAACCAATAAGAAATAAGTGCTGCGGGGAGAAATCGCTTTTTAACGTCCACTGCCCTCCTCGGTGACAGTCGGCTGAAAGTCTCAGCGTAAAAACTAAAGAATTTACAGGAAACTTTTTTCAGGTAAGAAATTAAAAGATCACATCTAGCCATAATTTGATTCGCGTTTATGTCAGTGGGTCATGCGTAACAGGTATAACCTAGAAGAATCTGAATAGGAAAAGGCTGTTTTGAAGGAAAACAGTGGTTGCACCTAATACTTATTTAATAAAAACTTAAGTCAGTTGAAAAATTAAAATTGTCTTGTTCATAAAAAAAACTCTGAATATTTGCAGTGTTCACAAAGGAATGTTCGGTAATCTACAATTTTCTTATAAACATCCATCAATTTTGATTATAAACATCCATCAGATTTGCAGAGTGCACATTTGTTTCCATTTTTATTTTTTATTGCATTCATTAAGAAAGATACATTTGCCATTTTTACATATTTTCCATTTAAATAGCATTAAGCGAGAATTGTGCGGGGGTTTTAAGAAATAATAAATTTGTGCAAGTCCATATTTTTTATTAGTGGGGTCATTGCAACTGCGTCCATTACTTGATGATAATTTGCAGCGTGTTAATATAAAAGTGATTTTGTTTGTGTCCGGTAAATAACTAATGTTTTCCACACTTAAACACCCCAAAATAAAACTTTTGCCATTAATCTTTACCCCCACCTCATTCCAAACCCATAAAAGCTTAGTCTTTGGAACACAATTTAAGATATGTTGAATGAAAGTAAATTACACTGTAAAGGTCTAGAAAAAAAAATTGAAAAGCATCGTCTGAATACTCCATCTGCCGTCAGTGGCTCAGTGAAGTGACGAGAATACTTTTTGTACAGAAAGAAAACAAAAATAACAACTTATTCAACATTTGGAACCTGTTAATGCTGTTAATGTTCAAAGCGTAATCAGATGCTAACAGTGCATCTGTGTGTCTATTGCAGATGCTCTCTAAAAACAAAATATTCAGCAATTCAGCACCGTAGGGAGATTTTTTTTCATACAAAATGAATACTGAACTATTGTTATGATGCCTTTCATACTTATCCTGGACCTTGACAGTATTGTATACTTTACCAGTCAATGGGACTTTTAACCTATTTTAGGTATTTTAATTATAAACATTTGTTGTGTTTTTTGCTAACATGATTCAAAATATCTTGGAGATTAGCCATTTTCTTGCTAGTGTTGATGCAGTAGGCAAAAACATCTTGAGAAGGAGCTATTTGAATATCAAAGCTCCGCTCGTATTCCATGTAAATCAATACAAAATCAGCCTGAGCAGCATTTATTACTGCAGTGTTACACTTTTTGCTTTCAGTGGGTGACGGCACTTTGAGAGACTTTGATAAGGACAAACCAAATGTCTTTAATTAAATAAATAAAAATAAATAAATTATATATATATATATATATATATATATATATATATATATATATATATATATATATATATATATATATATATATATAGTATACTTGATATCAGATGTGTGATATACTTGAATCAGATGTGTGAAATTAATTTGAAACAAACAAAAATACTCAAATTGCAAGTTGAGAATCTTTAGGTTGTGCCCCACTTTCCCCCTGTAGTACCTGTTCTGGTCAGCAGCTGGAGGTATTGTCAGGTAATCAAACCCTTTACCTTAGTGTTCATAGTGCTGTGCAACTGTTAAGTCAAGGTTACAAGCCTCTAGTAGTCTGTACTTATATATGTGCATATCACATATTTGCAGTTTAAGCTTTTATGTCATTCAGCAAACTAATACAGTAAATGTATGATGTTTTTGATCATTACAGCAGTGAGGATCTGTGTGAGCAGTCATGGACGGGGGTCTGTTTGTGCTGCTTCTGCTGTCAGGTCGGTGGGATCATTTGTAATCTGTATTTATGATGATGTGTTCACATATAGATGTTTAACATGCTGGTTTTAACAGGGCTCTTCTGGAGCAGTTCTGCTCTTTCTCGTCCGTACTTCTATATAAATACAGCAATGTCGTGGCCAGATGCTCAGAGTTACTGCAGAGAGAGATTCACTGATCTGGCTACTGTAGACAACATGGATGACGTGAACAGGCTGGTAAATATAACAGATGCTGGATACAGCGGATCAGTGTGGATTGGATTGAAGAAGCGGACACAGACACGCTGGAGTTGGTCTAATGGAGAAAACAAAAACTACTATAAATGGGGTTCATTACAGCCGAATGGAGATGGAGTTTGTGCTGCTATATATTATGAGCTTTGGCATGATGCATCATGTGACTTGAATCTATACTTTGTGTGCTACGGTGAATTCCTTATTATTTAAAATGCATTTTTGTGCAGTTTAATTGGAAAAGATGTGCTGAGAACTGATACTTTCTTTGTGTCTCTGAATAGAAAAGTCTGGATACATCTTGGTACAGAGCTCCAAAACATGGAGTGACGCTCAGAGCTACTGCAGACAGTATCACACAGACCTGGCCACCATCCACAGCTCTGAGGAAAATGATCAGATAAATCAAATTCTTTTACTTAGCAATTACATCTGGATTGGTCTGTTTCTGGACTCTTGGGGATGGTCTGATCAGTGGGATCTGAGTTTCAGACACTGGGCAGCAGGTCAACCTTCCCAGGCTTCAGGATCTAACTGTGTTGGCATGACAAGAACCAACTCTGGCAGATGGTCTCAGTACAGCTGTGGTCTACAGCAGCCGTTTATCTGCTATGGAGGCGAGTTTCCCCAGTTAACCGAATCAAATTCAAATGAGATAAGACAACCTTGCAGGAAATTCCCTGACGGAAATTTGTCTGCCGTTTAGAACAAATAAATATGTACAAATAATGCTTTACCTGTACTGTAACCTACCCACAATATACAGTATATACATATACAACTACGGGAAGAAAAAAAAACTAAAGATGATGAGGTGCTTTGAAAGACGCGACTGATTACAAACAGCTGAAATATGTTTCCTTTACTGATGTATTTTATTTTTTCTAGATGACATAAGAAAACAAATTGTGAGATTGAAAGTCACATGTAAGGGAAAATGTGCATTGAATGATCCTTCACTACAGGCAGCTATTCTGAATAAGGTTTGTATCTGCTTTAAACGGTGCTTAGTGTCCAATTCTGGTGCAACGACTTAATTGCCAAGTACAGTATGCTCTCGAAAAAATGGCTGAAGAAGAATGCATTATATTACCTTAAACCAAACAAGCACCACTCATGTCACAACTATCATTGTTATTGCTGATTTTGTTGTTGATTTAGGGCTAAAATGATATGAAACATTAATTTCAGACAAGTTTTGACAGGTTTGATTTCATTCTTTCTTGCTGGTCTTTCAGATAAGTGAAAAGCTGAAGAACATGATGTTGGAGAGTGAAAGCAACATAAGATGGAGAAAGGGAGGGGATGGAGAGGTGTTTCATCAGGAGAACAACCATATAGTGAATTTAGATAGTAAATGTATTAGAATGTGTAATGTATTTTTAAAGCTTCAACACAGTTTTAAAAAATATCAGTTAATGTTACTATATTGTTTAGAGGAACAGTAGTACAACAATACAATATTAACAAAATATGGATCTTCCTGAATAATTATAGGCTAATTTAAGTACTTTAGTATATGCATTTTGAGATTTTTATACATAGCCTATTGTATGTATATGTATATGTATATTCCTTTTGATATATAAAATATAATATCATTGCCAAAATAAACTCACAGGAGACTCAGCTGCAATAATACAGTGCCTATTTTTCCTATTTTAAGATTTCTGTATGTCATAGTAAATGTAAACAGCAAATTTTGTAAATGTCAGATTTGAGTAAAAAGTAAAAAAACTGCTCTTTTCTCAAACATCTGTTTTATTTAATTTATTTAAATTCATTCTGTATTTGATTTACTGTCTGCATTATGGAAGAATATTCAGAACCATTTTTAAAAGTAATTCAGGTTTTTGTTTTTTCCATATGTGGACACATAAATTGTGACATAGTCGAATTGCAACTGCAAATCTTGCATTACCGTTTGCATTTTCATTTTCATTTTCACGAATGCATGGCGACTGCCAAATTTGCAAGTCCATTTGCAACTGTATTTACCATGTCTTACAAGTTATGAGCCTGTCAGATTTAAATAACAATATTAATTATCACTCTTTCTGCAGGGTGCATAACCTACCCAAACTTAAAGGGATAATAAATAATAAATAATAATAATAATAATAATAAATAGGTACAGTAAGGTGTCCGACAGTGCTCAACACATTTCTCAGTCGCCATATAAATGTAATTATTTCTGAGAATCACAATTGTCCATTATTTTACATTGCTGAAGTTAATTGGCAGTTCTAATGATGACATAATTATCATTCTGTCATCGATGGACTTTTTCCTGCCACTTTCACCTCTGGCTTGCTTTAGAAAATGCAAATAGAAAAGCACCTGCAAATCAAGAAAACAAGTAATTGTGCAAAAATTACACTTTATTACTCAACTGTAAATTTGTGTGAAAAGGAATAAAGGGTGTCTGAGTTTTTACTGATTCTAATGTTCATTTCTTTTGGGAACTTCGGTGATAAACTACGGATAGATCAGATGGCTAAGATACTGTTGTTGTGTGGAGGTGAGTGGGACAATTACATCAAACGGGTGGAATTTGTGTACGCTTTTCTCACCAGACTTTCTGGTTCATGGACGAGACTTATTAATAGTCACTGTTTAAAGTGCCCTGTTTTGGGTAATGAAATCTTTAGTCAAGGAGTCATGCATGCAAGGTCAAAAATACTTTCACTGTCTTATAATATGCATTTATTCTTACTCTTTACCTTACTCGTGCAACGACTCCCAGACAATTTGCTCAATTAATAATTTTCCCAAACCCCTCCTTTGTGTGACGCTAATATGTGATGATCAATCAATTTGTCTTACTTTCTTTTCATCATGCCTGCAATGCTTGATAGAGCAGAGTTTGTGGGCTCAGTGCTGCTTTATGCGCACAACCGATATTTTACCTCAAAAGTTGCACCTAGTGGCAATCAAAAAAAAAAAGGTGGCGGTATGAAATGATATTCCGAGCTAAAGACGGTTACTGCAGCGAGTTACTGCCGGTCTCCATCGCCATAATGGATGGAGGATCCTCGCCTCACCGTCCTGCCTCCGAGTCCCGGACTCCTCCTCGGCTCGTGAGACCCGTGGCTCCCCTGGGCTCCTAGCTCCTCCTCTCCACTGTGGTCCGTCAGTCCACCAGCTCCACCAGGCTCCATCGTCCCTCTCCGCTCCGCTCTTGGTCTGTCGTCGACCATCCATCGCCTCAGGATTCCTCTCCTCCTCCGGCTTCGCCTCATCCTCCATCTCCCGGCTCTGTCAGGCTCCTCATTCCCTCCGGCTCCACCTCAGTCCTCTGTCGCTCTGGCTCCGCCGCGTCCTTCCCGTCCCCCGTCTCCACATCAGTCGCCAAAGCCTGCGGCGTCGCCTTGGACCTCCAGCGCCTCGGCGTCACCCTGGCTCTTTGGCCCCCCACAACCTACACAATAGTTATATTCCCACAGGATTGTGGCTCTGCGTTGATTTGTTCCAGGATTCTTGGGTCTGATGAATAGAGCTGCTTCTTCAGAGACTGAGCAGCAGGTCAACCATCTCAGAGTTCAGGATCCGGTGACTCCGTTGAAATGACTGGAAACATTTCTGGGAAACGGTCTAAGGTACAGCAGCCTTTTATCTCTCATGGAGGTAGGTTTAACTATCAACAGAATTAACTTATTCAAACTAGAGTTTTGTGGCCGACTCTGGAAACAAAAGTCATGAGCCATTTAGGACAAGATGTTTTGACATCATCAGTGACAACATGCAAAAATTTCTTCAGTCAAAATTAGCTCTTTGAATATGAAAATTACTGATGATTTGTCTTCAAAAAATCTGTATGTAATTTATTTTGTACCTACTGTAAATTTCATTAAATGCAACAATGTAAACAAATAAACACTTTAGTTTGCAATCCTTTTTCATCAATTCGAATAATGTCACATATCTTCATATCCACATATCTTTTGGTCAAAAGATGTTGTAATCAGCAACAATGTGCTGAAACATTAAGGAAATCAAATTATTAAATATATCAAAGTTATTCATGGCATGTTATTCATGAATAGTGATAAGATAGTAGCATGTTATGGTGCAAACTGAATCTTTTAGATTAAAGATTAAATTGTATTTTACTGAGGAGGAAAATCAATTAGACTTTGTTTAAATGTAGTGAAAGGTATTTAATTGTAATAAAAGGTTTCTCATTTAAATTGTGCAATGATTTAAAACATCATCAGTTCGAAATAAGATGCTGCACTTTAATGCGTCCACCACCATCCTCAAGTGTTAGTAGAAGCTGAAAGTTTGTGTAAAAATATAAAGGAAAACAAATGATAAAAATCAGAAATAAATTAAAACATGTCTAGCCGTTATTTGATATATGACCATGTTAATAAATGTTATATGACACGTGTAGTCATATCTAATTTTTGAATTTGATATATAAGATCCATAAAACCCTTAAGTGTTTAATAACATGAAATTTTGTGTCTGATCAAATGGGGAAGACGTCTGCTGAATGCAGAATGATGCCACAGACACACTGTTATGTTTACAGAATTATGCACAGTATGTTATTACTATTGTCTATATATGAAACATCGGTTAAGCAAGTATGTTTACAAGAATCCATATAGATGATAAACTCCATTATTGATCCATTGCATGTACTGCATACGGAATATGACTTATTGCCTTCTGAAAGGTTTCTAATGTGTAGGTATAATCATTTTTAAAAGTCTTTAAATCCAAGTCAGTTCAAATATTGGATAATTAATAGGTGGATATACGAATTATGTGTATATTGCATGTATATTGTTGATCCAATGGTCTTGTAAACACCTTGAGTCCAACATATTGCAAGCACATTGTAATTATATATTATATAAATTTAACTACAATCATACTGTACATATTCTAAGGTGACAAAATATGTCAGAATCTGATGATAATATTAGTTACTACTCGTATACAATGCAGTGTCCAGCGACAAGCAGTGTGATGCACGGTCCAAAAAGGAAAATGAGCTATTTGAATATGAAAATGTACTCAAGTCTTCTTGTCACAAAATTAGAATTGATCTTACTCTGTTACATCTTCATTTGAGTGAAAGCTTTTGATCCTTATGTAATTCAGCGATGTTATTTAAACACACAGAAGTGTGTGTGTGTGTGTGTTCAGGTGGGTCAGACCCCATGTCGCACATTTCTGTAATGGTTCACTTTCTGTTCCAGGCTTATATGAAGTAATCCGTGGATCACATTACTGGAAAACTGGAAGCACCTAATAAACATATATAGGCAAGGGAAGAGGAGTTTATCAGACTTAATAGATCGGTTTATTCTGTTGTAGAATTGTACAACAGAATAAGCTACAATTACATGTAGAATTGAACATGTAAAGTGACCAATGATGTTTTGTTTTGTTTTGTTTTACTTTACATTTAGGGCATGGTTACCCAAAATAAGGAGAGTGTCTCACGTTGTCACTTTTGTAGATGTATATGATCCTGCTGAGTAGCAGTTAGCAGTAACAGTATCAGCTGAAAGTCTCTCTAGAAAAAAGGATTTACAAAAAAAACAGGTAAGAAATTACAATTTCACATCTGACTGTAATTTAATTCAAGATAATGTAAATGGATTTTAAAATGACAAATCTAGTAGCACCTGAATAAGAATGATGTCTTCATTTAACTTACAACCATTCAAAAGTGTGTTTTTTAATCTTATCTTATGCTCACTAAAGCAGTAAAAATTAAATATAATAAAAGCTTTAATATTATATAATGTTATTACAAATTAAAATGCTTTCTATTTTAATACATTTTTAAATGTAATTTATTCCTATGATGCAAAATTAAATTTTCAGGTGCCTTAACTCCAGTCTTCACGTGATCCTTCAGAAATCATTCTATTATGATTCTCAGCTAATTATCTTATGTTTACTATTGTGAACTGAAATGAAGTCAAGTGGGGCCGATGATGTGAATGAGTACATTCATACCCAGTATCTAATCTCTTAAGTGTTTTCACTTTTTATGTTAACTGACATGCAAAACATTTGCGTTGCAACATTTACTGGTCTATTATAAACCACAATGTAAATAATAATAATAAATAACAATAATGGGAATTGACTGGCATGGGCGATGATTGTACTTTTTGTAAAAATACATTTTTCTTATGTTTTTTTAATTGTATTTTGTGTTAAACTGTAGTGCTTAGATATGTTCAATATCTATATTTTCAAGATGATCTTTTTTTGCCCAAGATGCTTTGTCCAGTGATGAGATGACAAATGAAAATGTGCTATTTGAATATGAAAATCACTTACATCTTGTCATCACAAAAATCAGCATATATTTTATTTGCGTGTTAGCCCTGAAGCCAAAAGACATATTACGGTGCACACTTAATCTCCTTGTATCATTATGATGCTTGTTCTGTAGTTAAATGTTAGTAAAAGTGAATTTTGGGGTGTTCCAGTGGGTCATGCTTTGATTCAGAGTTTTTATAGTGGTTCACTTTTTGACTGATATAAAGGAATGTGGCAATTTCACAAATAATTACAAATAAAGAAGTGACGCACTCAATTAAACAGTCTGATGTAGAAACTGTGTAAAAAAAATTATAGGTTTGTCTCATAGAATTTGTGAACTTTTTTGAAGGTTTGATGTAACTAACCTAAGCAAATTATATTACATTTATTCATGAGGAAGACACATCATTTATTATAGGAATCAATTACGTCTGCTGTACACATCTACAGCAAATGTCTTAAGCTCAAGTTGAGCATGTCTCCAACAACTGCTCAAATGTGAACTGTAGATTGAATAGCATGTAAACCGCTCTAGAACCTTTCTTTAATCCAGTGTGTTCCAGCAGATTAGATCTTACTAGACAGGGTAACTTCCAGACTGTGAGTGCAGTGACACAGAAAACATATGTTTAATCATCCCCTGATTAGAATCCAACAGAGAGTATCTGTGTGAGCAGTCATGGACGGGAGTCTGTTTGTGCTGCTTCTGCTGTCAGGTTGGTGAAATAATTTGTATTTATGATGATGTGTTCATATGTAAATGGTTTAACCTGTTTTTTTAACAGGGCTCTTCTGGAGCATTTCTGCTGTTTCTCGTTCGTACTACTATATAGATACAAGAATGTCGTGGCCAGAGGCTCAGAGTTACTGCAGATCGAAGTACACTGATCTGGCTACTGTAGACAGCATGGGTGATGTGTACAGGCTGGTAAGTATAATAAATGCTGGATACAGCGGATCAGTGTGGATTGGACTGAAGAAGGGGCAAAGACACGTTGGGGTTGGTCTAATGGAGAAAACACAACTTCTGGGTACTATAACTGGTCTTCAGGACAACCAATTGAGGATGGAGATTGTGTATCTTCTTTTTCCGGGTCCTGGTATGGTATGCCATGTGCCCAATTACGATATTTTACATGCTACAGAGGTGAGTTTTGTTAAATAGTGAATGTGTAGTTTTACCTGGGAAAGAAGAGCTTGATCTTTTTCTTTGCAACTCTCAATAGGAAACATTACATACCTAATACAATCTGCTAAAAACTGGAGTGACGCTCAGAGCTACTGCAGACAGTATCACACAGACCTGATCACCGTCCACAACTCTGAGGAAAATAACCAGACAACTAAGATTCTTTTATCTGGATTTTACATTTGGATTGGTCTGTTTCTGGACTCTTGGGAATGGTCTGATAAATGGATCCTCTTCTTCAGACACTGGGCAGCGGGTCAACCATCCCAGAGTTCAGAATCTGGTAACTGTGTAGGCATGACAAGAGCCAATTCTGGCAGATGGGCTCAATACAGCTGTGATCTAAAGCAGCCGTTTATCTGCTATGGAGGTGAGCGTCTAACAAATAATATCATGTTAGACTAAATGAAAAATGTCAACAACAAAAAATTGCTGTTTCAATTTGAAATAATTGGTTACCCTGCTGCCTAAAAATTATTAGTTTAGACAACTACAATATTTTAGTTTTCACTGAAATTGACATAAAGTAACTAAAGATTTTAAGTTGACTTAACTAAAAGAAAATTAGGCAGCAGGGCAGCAAGTTATTTCAAGTTAAAACAGCAGTTTTTTACAGCGTATTTAACAGCACAATAATATGCTGATAACTTGATATCAGCATATATTCTATTACTGTCTGCTATATATTCAGTCTGTTACCTTTGCATATTTCCCTCTGTAATTTCATTAGCTTTTAACTTGAAAAATGCTCTCAAATATGAGATAAAACACTTTGTTTTTGGACAATGTGATTTTAAGTTTTAAAGTAAAGATTTTGTTTTGGTTTTTACCAATGATCTTTACAATCGTTTCATTTTCCTCCTAAAGCGCCTAGGCCTTCTGTACCAACATACCAGTTTATGAACCTAAGCGCGACATGGCTAGACGCTCTGAAATACTGCAGAGCGAGATTCATCGATATGGCCAATGTTCTGTCCATAAACGATGCGAGGAGGCTGGTAAACACAATGGATCTTGGAGACAATGGTTCGGTATGGATAGGTCTCTCTGCTGTGGGAGGAAAAAGATGGGTCTGGTCTATAGGGGACAATTCAGTCTCGCAGGACGCTATGTGGCATCCAGGAGAACCTAGTGGTGATGGGGAGTGTGTGAGGAGTTTTAATGGAAGCTGGTATGATGAAAGCTGCAGCACCATTCTCCCATTTGTGTGTTTGAATGGTGAGTCCTCAAATCTAGTTTGTTTATCCCTGACTGAGGGCTGGTCCTTATTACTTGGTCTTGTATTTCTCATCAGACAGCACTGGTTTTATTACAACTGAAACTGCTATGACATGGAGAGATGCTCAGATTTACTGCAGACAACAACATACTGATTTAGCGAGCATCAGCAGCCCAGAGCAGCAGAATCTGCTCAGTAATGAATCGCTCTGGATTGGTCTGTTTCTGGACTCTTGGTCATGGTCTAGCTATTGGAATTATTTCTTTAGAAACTGGGCACTAGATCAACCATTCCTGAGTTCAGGAACTAGTCTCTGTGCTGGTATGTCAATAACCAATTCTGGGAAATGGGCTCAATACAACTGTCAGTTAAAACAGCCTTTTATCTGCTATGGAGGTGAGTTCCCCCATTAACACAATTTGTACAGCAGCTTATTCAAGTCAAGTGGCTTTTTATTGTCATTCCAACTACATATAGCTGTGCAGTACATATTCTCGAAACAGACACTAAAAAGAACTGTTATGTGTTTGGGTGTTTTGTGGGTGACTTCTGTATTTCTCTAGCTGACAGGTTAATTAAAAACCAGATCGTGAGACTCAAATTTTCCTGTACTGGAAAATGCACATTGAATGATCCTGTATTACAGGCAGCCATTCTGAACGAGGTTTGTATTCTCCTTGAGCAAATTCACTGTCGAATTCTAAACGAATAATTTGCCAACCATCTAAAGCATCCCATAGCCTTGCGTGTTTTCACATTGTTGCTGTTATTAGGGTTTTTTTTAATTCTTTCTTTCTGGTCTTCCAGATAAGTAAAAAGCTGAAGAGCATGGGGCTGGAAAGTGACAAAAAATTAAGCTGGAGAAAGGGGGAAGGTGGAGAGGTGTTTCATCAGGAGAGCAAACCTAGAAAGAGTTCATATAATGCATGCAAAGTGCAGTAAAATCGACCTTGTTTAAGTAAACTTTAAACAGATTCAAAGAATGTAAGTCTTTCTAGTAATGTAGGTTGATTTAAGGAACTGTGAAGTAGCCTTAGTAGTATTTAAAGTAGTATGGATGTAGTGTAATATCTATTAGCAAATTTCATCCTGCATATTATTCCCATTATCACGTCAGACCTAGATGTGTTAAAATCTAAAAATAGTTTGTGTCTTATTTTTTGGAGTTAATTATTCAATGTAGTATCTTTGATGTGCTATATGTTAAAATAAAATTTTTGAAGTTTTGAAATTATATTATTATTAAATGACCATCTCGTTTCCCTTTTGATAATAACAATATCCTACAATGTCGCTCGGTTAAATATTTCACATAATTTATTAAAGCGTTCATGTTTTATTTATTTTTATAGTTAGTGAGTGCCACATGGCAACACAGCAGTTAGGTGCCATTTCTCTTTTGACCACCAGAACAAAGTACAATCTTTTGAAAGGTGAATGAACATGGTTTGACTGGAGCCTCTTTCATAAAGCAAGATCACAAAATAAGCCACAGATTTATTTTTATAAGTCAATTGACAAACTAACTGAAATAAACCGGGCTTATTTGGTAAACTATGTAACAGTTCCCGATTTTGGAGATGTGAGCAGTGGCCACGTGATCCTGGGAGTTAAAAATTCAAGGTAAAATTCACGCAGTCTGGTTGTAGATTAATCACAAGACATCGTCTTGCTTAGTCACCCGTTTGTGAGAGTCATGGTGTCTTACGTGTTATCGAAATTGTAAATAGTTTCAGAATTGGACACGAACAGCCTCTCGGGTTGTATTTTCTACTGAGAAATTGATACCAGAGTTTTAAAGTTGGCCGGCCGCGGGTCATAAACTTTAAACATTGCTGTTCCCACAACAACTACATCCTTTGTCTTGTCACTAGAGTAGTGTATTTATAGGCTAGATATGAACGATCATTCGAAGCATATTATATGTTTTATAAGCAGTGAAAAAGTTATTCTTCCAACATTAAAGCACTTGTAATCACGACTTCATAAAGGGAAATGATGTGAGCCTGGATGCCAACTTTATATGGAAGTAAAGGTGTATCCTATTGCATTTCATTTGTACCTATGCGTATGTTTTTTGTTTTTTTAATGAGAGGATTTGACAGCATCTAGAAACAGACCTCTTTACTTAACTAAACTGCGTTTTGAATGATCCTCCCACTACCACAAAGCGAGTCTGTCTCGCACAAAACGATTTATTTTCTTTCTGAAGCCTTACAATCACCCGTTTCCCTTGCATGGAGAGCTCCTTTGACTGCATGAGGTTTGTTCACAGCAAAGCTTCCAAATGCAAATGTCACACTTAAGCTAAGCTCCGCACCTTTTACCCGCTTAAATGATGTAGAAACAACAAAGGAATCTATCCATGAAAAGTCTTTTGAGTCAACTTTCCAGTTACTTATGATCCCTTGGGAAAAAAAGAGGGGGAGCAGTGCACCTTTAGGCCATGTTCATGTTATAATTGGATTAATATTTAATTTATAATATAATGACTTGAATATGTTTTGGTCAACAGCTAAAATAATATAAATTGTGCCTGTGTCCAAATATAACTGTACTTTCAATGTTTTGTCATTGCAATTCCAGTATCCCTATTTGGAAATCAAGCTAGAAACTCTGTAGTTACAGGCTCCAAGATGTTTTGAATTTGATGTTCGTCGAATATCGAAATCTCTGACACCTGTTGATCAAAAAAAATTAGCGTATCATTTTATGTACCTAAATGTGTGCACAGGACGAAATGTCTTAAATCTGCAGTCTGTTGCCGAGTCTGGTTTTCCAGTGGAATTGGGCTACTTTGACTCTCTTTCCATAGGTTGAAGCAACCCCAATAATGTGATATTTAACCCATGGAACGTGACTTTTATCAGATGAACCCCGCCAAAAAATGTGATTTACCTCACTGGAACTACCAGGAATCCCCTTGAAAAGCCACTTGTGCTAGAAATTAGACTTTAGACTATGCTAGACTACACGCACTACGTACACACATAGTGGACATCAGAAATATAGCCCATGTGACATCTCAAATTAACGTCTTGGAACAACATAATGGTGAATAATTAATGACAGAAATGTATTTTTTGGGTGAACTTTCCTTTTAAAGATGGTATGTAGTCTGTAGGCTGGAGAAAAAGGGAAGCTGAAGAGGTTTTTCAAAGGGAAAGCAACTCAAAAAAATAAGAGTCTGTTTCGTTGGGAGAAAGTAGTATTATTTATTTAACAAATATTTGACAACAGGTCAAAAAATTGTCAAACTACAAAATAATGCACATAAATAATTTAAGAATATAAAGAAAATTGTGAGCTATATTGTTTTGAGGATTAAAAAAAAAACATGAATTGTTTTATTACTGAATTTATAGCATAGACTCATTCTTACAAGTCTACACATTTCCTTTACTAAATTTGTCATTTAACGCTCCTATTTTAAATTTCATATTTTTTTAAATAATATCATTAAAAGTATATTTATTTTTCCTTTTTTTTTTTTTTTATTTTTTTATTTTTTTTTTATTTATGCATTGAACAACAGATGCAAAATAATACAGTAGACAATACAAAGGCAGGGAGACAAAGAAGAGGGATTAAATAAAAATATAAATTAAATAAGAGAGAAAAAAAAAAAAACACAATCAAGGCCTTAGATCGCTCTTAAATTTTAAAGAACACAGGCGGACAGTTTTGATCGCCTTTCTATTAGTGTTTCTTTAAATAATATAAAAATAGCTTTCCAGTTTTTATAAAGCACTGAAACAGGATTTTCTATTAGAAAATTTACATTTATGAAAACTTCAGTAATAAAATGAGTAGATTAATAACAAAAGTTTCGTTATTCACATCACCTTGGCTGAAATATCCAAAAACAACATTTTCAAAATGCAAATTATAATGAAAAAGTACCTTTTGTTTGATAAACACAGAGACATCTTGCAATGAAAAGTATAGTTAGGTTTTACTGTTGTCGGTTTCACTAACTCATCTGTGCGTGTCACCGAGTCCTGTGTTTGTCAGTCTCTTGTGTTCGGCTCCTTGCATGGTGCGCTCACCTGGAGTCCCTGTCTGTTCATTTGGAGTTCGTTCTCTCAATCCTTCTGTTCCAGTGATGGCTTTTTTTTCGGCGAGGCTGTTTTTCAGTGAGGTCCCTGGTGTCGTGAGGCTCTGTTATTCAGTGGGAGTTTGCTCCAGCGAGGTTCTTTCCCTGAGCTGCTGTCCCTTGTGGTTGAATTTTATATGCGGTTGTAAGTAATAAGTAGACTTTTTGAAGGGGCAAGTGAAAGAAGAGAATTTTAATTGCCCCACTGGAAAACTCATCTGAATAAAACGCCAATGGGGACAACGCAGAATCGTAGACAACACGCAGAGCAGTTTTGGCGGGGTTTTTTTAATCAATGATTTTTTTTTTTTGTCAATGATTCTGTGGTCCATTCATAAGGACAGACACACACTTCATTCTTGAATGAATCACCCGTCTGAACGAATCAATTTGAAGACTTCTCATTAATTAAGATTCATAGTGTGTTTTTACCAATATTTCATATTTATAATACAAAGAATTTGTTATGGGAGAGTATGTATGCATTTAATAATGCTCTTTAAATTTTTAAGTTATTTTAAAACATTTGTGTGCACTTTAAAATGTAATTTCCCAACATTTACATATCAAAATAGTAGCCTATTATAACACAATTACAAACTTATTACAAACAAATTACAAACTTAACAAAGACACCTTAGAATATATGATAAAACCATTTAACAATTTTTTAAATATATTTTCTAAACATATTATTTTCACAAACTGAAAGTACAGTAATTACAACTTCTCAAATATTATATTTATGCTTTTGGAAATTGATTTTTTTTTTTTTTTTTTTGTCCCTATCAGGCTTATCATTTTGCATTTTAGGCTCATTTTGACCACAAAGTATGTGTTTGCTACAGGTGCAGTTGTGTAAGTGCATTCAGAGTTGTGATGGTGGGAGTTTCAGGAACGTTTGACATTATGTGCAAAACAACCCTGCAACCTTTATCGTGCTTTGTTATAAAGTGCATGAAAACAGTCAACTTAGATTTATACGGTTCTGTCTGCATTCTGAGCAGTTTTGAGAGATTTAGCTTTCCATAGACTTGTGTAGATAGAACCCTTTTTTTTTGTTTGTTTTCTTTTAGAAATGCCAAAAATGTACACCGCTTACAAAAGAATGTATCTTATTACATAATATAAATAAGAATTAGAATATGTGAATGTGAACTCCATTTTGACAAAAAATGTCAGATAGAATATAATTCCAAGGCGACAAAATAGTATTACTTTGGCTGTATCAGAAATTGCTCCCTATAACATTAATTAGGGCCTTATTCATATAGGACTATTTCTATATTTATACAGGACAATGAGCCAACCGGCTACTAGACCTCTGGATCAAAACACACTGTGCAAATCAAAGCAGGAGAAGAGGGATGGTGTCAATGCATAGAGATCTTTTTTGGGCTTTATAAATTAATGCAATTGCATTAATGCATATTATTTGCATTTAAAGAGATAGTTTAGGGACAAGTTTTATACATGGCACATACCGGCTCAAAGGTACTGCAAGTGCATAGCATGTGGTCATGGGGAAATTGTGAAAAGATCATGGGGCCGTAGTGTCCATATAGCTCACAGCGCCATCTGCCGGTGAAAAGAAACATTGACACGATGTCTGCTTGCTATATCGGGTTTTACTGTGTATATGCTAGCTGTTTTGAACGTGCTGTAAAACAGGGACAGGACACCGAACTGGTACTGTCCCTAAAACGTTTCTGGTTACCCAAAAGAGGGAACGAGACTGGAGTCTGAAGCACGTGTAAAAATATATATATATATTCTGGTGTAGAAAAACAGCACTTTAGAAAAATGACGCTGTAAAAAGGACAGAAAGCAAGTGAATAAATATGGAGGTGAGTTTACACACAGAACAAAAGGTTTTGAAGCAAATATTACAACTATGAAATGTTTTATTTATTTATCCGTTTTGTGTTGAGGAGACTTTAATTTTGTATTTCTCTAGATTTGACTAAAAGTCCGTAATAGGCAGTAATCCATATGTCTCGGAAGGAAACAATTTAAAGAATAATAATGTTCTGGGAGGTAATAATAGCAATCATTACTGAAACCATTATTGAATGGTGATATTATATAGTGCATTTATTTATTGTAATCAACTGTTAAATTTTTTCTTTTACATTCTACAAATAACTGTAACGAATCTGTTGCCTTCTCTGTGTTTTTGGTTTCAGTATTCCTGTTTTCCTGTGTGCCCATATTTGGTCCTTCCTGTTCCTGTCCTCGTTTAGTGATTAGTAGTTTTTTGGTTTCCACCTGTGTCTGACCACCTGTTTTAGTTCTCCCTGACTGTTTTCCAAGTGTTTAAAAGCCTGTTCAGTTTATTATATTTATTAGTTGTCTAAGTTTGTATCCTGTTTTCGTAGGTTACATTACTCAATCAAGCATATCATAAATAACCTATTTAGTTGTATTGTGTTCCTACGTGGTCTCCATTTAATGTTGTAATAAATGTTTTACTGTAAGCGCAGTTTACGTTGTGAAAGCTTGAAATTCTACCCCGTAAGTTAATTACCATGGGAGCAGCCCTTTCCTGTTTACATTTAGGCTAGTTTTTATGCAAAATGTTTTTGTTTTTTTTTTTGTTTTTTTTACCAAAACAAATTACTATTACATATAGTGTGCGAGTGTAAAATATATACTGTATGTGTATGTGTGTGTGTATATTATTAATATTTGCTATGTACTGTACATGTTATCATTCTAATAATCTGAAGCACATTATTGCCATTTCTTTATGATATCAATTTAAAGGTTAGAAATGGTGACAATTTGAGTTATATCCAAACATATCTGAAGGAAATCAAATTTGCATTATAAAACCAGGACTAAAGGTTTTGTCTTTTATCTTTGATTAAAGTGACCTATGAATAGAGATAATATTAATTTTTGCGAAATCACCTTCACCTTCTAGTATCCCTGTAGAGCCAGGCCTGTATGGATGTACCACTGTAAGTTTATAGACTTAAAATCCTTGTACTTGACCAACACTCTATGGAGGTGAAAGAAGAAGCATTTCCTGTTTAGCCATATGAAACAACGAAAACCACATTTTAAAGAAACTACACTGTGCAGTACAAAATCGGATTGTGTAACATTTACATTTGGGTTAAAATTTTAATTGAACCAAATGTAAATGTTGCAGTTTAACAGAACAAGCACATACCATTAATATACTTAGTGATATTTACATGAGTTGTAACAATTTGAGATACAGGAGTATATATCAGAAAGAAAGCTCCTGACTGTGCGAAAGGAGGAGTTGGGGATGGAGAAGGGTAGTTTGCTTCTGAGCAAGTGGAAAAGCTGCTGATTAATAAAGAGCTTATATAGGAATGCCGTGATGAGTTTCATGTTTCTATACGTTTTTTGATTAGCTAAAGCAAGCTTGACTCATGTGACCTGCCAGAACTAATGCTAACACTTGATTTATAAAATGTGTCATATAAATATTAATCTAAATTACACTGAAAAAATAATTCACTATTTGGAAGCCAAGTCAGAAACGTTCTAGTCACTTGCACTAAGCATGGTAAGTCCACACCCCCTTTATCGATAATGGCATTAGATGAGTAGGTTTCAGTTCCACTTATTTTCCTACTTATTAGAATACAGCAGCAGAAAGTGGTGGTAAACAGCAGTGAGGATCTGTGTGAGCAGTCATGGACGGGGGTCTGTTTGTGCTGCTTCTGCTGTCAGGTTGGTGAGATCATTTGTAATCTGTATTTATATGATGATGGGTTCACATATGGTGTAACACAGGGTTCCTCAAATCTTTCCCTGGAGGTCCAATGCACTTAAAAAATTAGCTCTAACCCTGATTAAACTAACTTACCTGTGATTTTGTAAAGGTCCTGAAGACACTCATGCTCAGGTGTGTTTGATTAGGGTTTAGAGCTAAACTCTGCAGGAAAAGTGGACCTTGTGGACCAGATTTGAGGATCCCTGGTGTAACATGTTGATTTTAACAGGACTCTTCTGGAGCAGTTCTGCTCTTTCTCGTCCGTACTTCTATATAAATACACCAATGTCGTGGCCAGATGCTCAGAGTTACTGCAGAGAGAGATTCACTGATCTGGCTACTGTAGACAACATGGATGACGTGAACAAGCTGGTAAATATAATAGATGATGGATACAGTGGATCAGTGTGGATTGGACTCAAGAAGCGGACACAGACACGCTGGGTTTGGTCTAGTGGAGAAAATACAACTTCTCAGTACTATAACTGGGCTTCAGGACAGCCAAATTGGAATGGAGATTGTGTAGCCACTTATTTAGGCGCTTGGTATGATATATCATGCGACTTCATGCGATATTTTGTGTGCTATGGTGAGTACCCTGTTCTTTTACATTTGGGAATTAGCATTTTAATTGGGGGAAAACCTGAACACAGAGTGTATTTGCATTTCTCAATAGAAAATTCCGGATACATCTTGGTGCAGAGTGCTAAAATTTGGAGTGATGCTCAGAGCTACTGCAGACAGCATTACACAGACCTGGCCACCATCCACAACTCTGATGAGCTGGACCAGATAAATCAAATTCTTCTATCTGGGTATGTCATCTGGATTGGTCTGTTTCTGGACTCTTGGGGATGGTCTGATCAGTGGGATCTGAGTTTCAGACACTGGGCAGCAGGTCAAACATCCCAGACTTCAGGTGACTGTGTTGGCATGACAAGAACCAACTCTGGCAGATGGTCTCAGTACAGCTGTGATCTAGAACAGCCTTTAATCTGCTACGGAGGTAAATTTGCACAGTTCACAGAATCTGATTATTTAAACAAAAGGGTTTGAAGCAAGTATTATAAACAATGAAATGTCTTTATTATTATCTGTCTTCTGTGTTGAGGATGAATTTATCTTGGTATTTCTTTAGATGACAAGTTGATTAAAAAACAGATTATCAGACTGAAATTGTCCTGTAATGGAAAATGCACACTGAGTGATCTTTCTCTACAGACACCCATTCTGAATGAGGTTTGTATCTGCCTTGAACACTGTGATCACTGTCACTGCAAAATTTCCTTTTTAAATCAGAATGTTCTAGTTAACGCTGTTCAGTCGATCAATAACTAATATAGCATCATTGTTGCTTTTGTAAAGGTAAAAAATAATAATCAATAAATAAATGAACATGCCTCTAAATGATTTTAATGCTTTGTTTAATTCTTTTTTTTTGTCTTCCAGATAAGTGAGAAGCTGAAGAGCATGGGGCTGGAAGGTGACAGCAAAATAATATGGAGAAATGAAGAAGGTGACAAAGTGTTTCTTTAGGAGAGAGACCGTACAGCCATTATCGAAACAATAGTTGTATAGTGTATTCTTAGAGATTAACTATTTAATCCGCTGTCATTCAAGTTGAAATAGGCTATTTGTGTAATTGTAAAATGAAACTTCAGCAGACAAATTTCTGAGGACAAATCAGTTTGCATTGTAAAACTAAAACCTTGAAATTCTGCCTCTATAAGTTCATTACCATAGGAGCAGCCTTTTTCTGTTTACATTTAGACTAGTTTTTATGCAAAAGCTGCCTGTTTATTTCATTACATGGAAATGACAACCTATCTCTTGCAAAACAATAATAAAATAAATGTTGATTATGCAGTAAATAAAGTGTTTACTCGTTAAAAGTAGTACCCGTTAAAAAAGTAACTGGTGCCAATGTGTTTACTGTAAGTATTTCTAAAATGCACATCACGTATTTCATTCCATCCCCACACAAGCCATACTGTAGGTTATGATTATCTGAACCCTTGCTACCATACAATTTTGAGTTTTTGTAGTCTTCTAGAAATCTTTTTAATCACACATTTAGTTCCAGTTTAGTATCAGTTCTTGAAGACCATTAGAGAATGACACTAAGCATGGCAAGCTTATGAGTTGAATTCATGTGTAAGATTTTTAAGAGTGCTTTATAAATATTTAGACAAATGTTTTAATGTAAATATGCTCAATACATGTTAATAGAAGTGTAATTTAGTGAGGAAGGGAAAATTGATATGGTTTTAAATTTTTATAGTTAGCTGGAAGAATTAGCATGTTATCTAATTAACAAAAATTAGATGCATTTGTTAGACTAAATGGCTAAAGGTGTAGTCCACATTGCAACTTAGTCTGTTTTGGCCAAGATCTGCCCACTTAAACTGTTTAGAGGCATGTTTACTTGAAATGGACTGAAGAAAGTGGGGAGTGTTAAAATATGGGGTCATTTGGTCTGTTGACCTCAACGGTTAAACCAATCATGGGGTGAAATCACTCTTTTATGTGTCCACCACCCTCCTCAGGCAACAGTAAAACCAAGTATTGATGGAAAAATATAAAGGATTTACAAAAAAAATGCAAATAGTCTACACTAGTGGTCCTGTGCACCCCCCAACACTGCACATTTTGTACGTCTCCCTTATCTGACACACAAATTTCAGGTCCTAGAGTTTTGTTGGGGTGTCTGTTTCTGGACTCTTAGGAATGGTCAGAAAAAATTGAGTCACTTTTGCAGGTCAAACGTCCCAGAGATCAGAAGTTTGGAAAGTCCACACACTGTGTGATGTTTAATTAAGAAAATTTGTAATCCACATCTCAAAGTATGTACAGTGTTCTGTATGCATTCGCCACCCCCTTATCATGGTTTATTTAACAATCTTTTAGTTTCCCTTATTCTCCTGCTTATTAGAAGAGCAGCAAATATATTGTACAGCAGTGAGGATCTGTGTGAGCAGTCATGGACGGGGGTCTGTTTGTGCTGCTTCTGCTGTCAGGTCGGTGGGATCATTTGTAATCTGTATTTATGATGATGTGTTCACATATAGATGTTTAACCTGTTGATTTTAACAGGGCTCTTCTGGAGCAGTTCTGCTCTTTCTCGTCCGTACTTCTATATAAATACAGCAATGTCGAGGCCAGATGCTCAGAGTTACTGCAGAGAGAGATTCACTGATCTGGCTACTGTAGACAACATGGATGACATGAACAGGCTGGTGAATAAAGTGGATGCTGGATACAACGGATCAGTGTGGATTGGACTGAAGAAGCGGACACAGACACGCTGGAGTTGGTCTAATGGAGAAAACATGCTTAAACAGTATAGAAAGTGGAATACGGGACATCCGAACAGTGAAGGAGAATGTGGATGTTTTGCCTTTGGAGTTTGGCATAGCTATCCATGTTCATCACACTTACACTTTGTGTGCTACAGTGGTGAGTTATGTATCTGTGTAAATATTCAGTTTAGCATGAGTTTAGACCCGATTCTTTATTATCCATGTCACATTAGGAAATACTGGATACATCAGGGTACAGAAGTGGAAGAACTGGACAGATGCTCAGAGCTACTGCAGATACTTTTACACAGACCTTGTCACCATCCATAACTCCCAGGAACAAAACCAGATAAAGAGTATTATTCCATCAGGGTTGTGTGTCTGGATTGGTTTGTTTCTGGGACTCTTGGGAATGGTCTGATAAATGGAGTCGATTCTTCAGACACTGGGCAAATCAACCATTCCAGAGTTCAGGATCTGGTGACTGTGTTGGCATGACAAGAACCGATTCTGGGAGATGGTCTCAGTACAGCTGTGATCTACAGCAGCCGTTTATCTGCTATGGAGGTGAGTGTAACCAGGTAATAGAAATAAATGAATAAAATCGTATTTCACATTACATACAACTGTGATATTTTCATGTATGTATTATCTGGAGCGTGCTAAGGTGCGTTTAACTCTGTGTATTTTCTAGATTACAAGCTGAATAGAGCGACAGACTGTCAGACTCAAATTGTCGTGCAATGAATGCACAATGAACGATCCTTCACTACAAACAGCCATTCTGAATGAGGTTTGTATCTGCCTTAATGATGTAGTAAAGAATTACTAAGAAACATTATCAACAGCCAAACAATAAATATAATAATAATAATTCTGTAAAACATAGCAAAACCAACATTACACACGTGTCAAGCAGAAACAAATCGGCTTCTGGAAGGCTTTTCAAATATTAAAACAGTTCTAGCTCTTAATTTGAGTGTAGCTTTTGATACCATTTCACATATTTTGTTGAACCACTTATTAGCTATTGGTATCTCTGGAATTCCTCTCGCTTGGTTTACCTCAAATCTTCCCAACCATGCACAGTTCATACAACTAAAAAGTTTTAATTTCCGTCTTTTTCCTTTTAGATGTGGTGTCCCTCAAGGTCCTCTATTGTTTCTTATCTATCTTTTTCCACTTGATAATATCTTTTCTAAATATTCTATTGTTTCATTGTTATGTTGATGATACACAACTATATGTATCTACTAAGCCTGTCTCAATTCTTCCACCTCTCTGCCTTGCTGTCTTCACGAAATACAAAACTTGTTTCTCTACCAATTTCCTTAAACTTAATGGCAATAAGACTGAATTACTCCTTATGGGCACTAACTCTAATCTCTCTAGATCCTGCAGTTTTGTTTTGTTTTTTTCTTATTTTCTCACTCTTGAAATACATTACAGCCATCCAACACCACTAATATCATTATTTCTTGCTGGTCTTCCAGATAAGTGAAAAGCTGAAGAGCATGGGCCTAGAAAGTGAAAGCAAAATAAGCTGGAGAATGAAGGAAGATGGAGAGGTGTTTTATCAGGAGGGTAACTTTAACTCAAAAGGCAGTCTTTAAAACAAACCTTATGAACTATATTGCTATATTGCTTTTTTAGACTTTCTTCCCCGGTCAAAGCACTTTCCAGCACCTCTTCCAGAGAATTGAGGTAAGACCTGACCACCAGGTGCTCGCATGCCAGCCCCAACCCCAGACCTGGCTCCAGGGTGGGGCCCCGGCTGTGCCGTGCCAGGCGACGTCACGAGCCAATCACAGCGATCTCCCTCACCTGAGCCACACCTGCACCCCTTCAGGGAATCACAATGATCACTATATAAGCACACACCACAGTTCAGTCAGCGTCTGGGCTCCTATGCATGAAGTGGACTGACTCTCTCTCACGCTCCTGTGATACACTGACGAAAGACTTACCTCGCTACTTACTGCGTGTGTTTCTCTCCATTTCCCAGTTGGCTCCAGTGCCTTCGTCAGTGTTCTCTGTGGTTGTGTTGTGTGCTCCAAGGATTTCCTTCTGTCTTTTCCGTACTCCTGATTCCTTCAAAAAAAGATAAGAACTGTGCTCAGTATCGCTATGATTCCAGTCAATGACTTTCTAAGGACAATATACTCACCTGATTTCTTTGCCGTAGACTTACCACGCTCATCTGTGCAAATAAGCCTTGTTATAGTTTTACCTATTTGCTGCGTGAGTCTACTTATGTTACATATGGGTTTGCATTAGCTTTTTTTGTTTTGATTCCTTAGCCATAGTTCTGTTTTTTTTTTTCAATATTAAAATGTAAATCGCTAACTTCAAACCAGCCAATAATATTGTTAATATACTCCAAAGGGCTATTCTTTTCTTTCTGACAAGAGACCAGTGCCATATCATCAGCATACCTTGAGGGAGAGATCATCATCACCAATTCATTGGTGTATACAGAAAATAATATTGGAGATAATACACCACTACACATTAGAACAGACCTCTGTATGTGCCGTCTTCATTTGCTTACTATTTTCAGCATTTTCACATTAACTCTCCGGCAGTGACTCATTCGTGAGACTAGGCGTCCTCCAAACTAGAACTGGCTAGAACACATCAAATAGAATTATTAAATAGTAATGCAGCCTACTTATTGTTTTCCTTCATTATTGTTACTGCTGGTGCGCTGTGGCAGACTTTATGCATGTGCTTGAGTGCTTATAGAACACTGAAGGCAATTAAAGGACCTGTATTATGAATTAAATGATTTAATAAACATGTCATTAGTCAACTAATGCTTGAAATGAATGACTACTTGTCAACAAGAAAAAAACTTTAGTAAGGCAGCCCTAAAAATAATGTAAAATGATGTCCGGTAAATAAACTTAAGCATTTAAAAACAAAACTGTCTCTCTGTCACTCCTTTACAAATTCATTTAATGTTATTCAAAGTCAAAGATGAATGAGAAATATATCTATTAATCAACATTATAAAATGATGTATATGAAATTATGAAATCAAACAAATTATAGCAGCATTCTGAACAAAATGTGTTCATCACGATAAAATGAATTTATTTAAATCAAACCAAATGTTTTACTTTACATTAGTTAACCTTTAACATTTGGTTAAACTATCTATTATGCAAACAAGGCTTTGGTCTTTTTTTAAAGCAATCATTTTGCATGCTTTTTTAAAGTAAGGTTCGTTTTTTTAACAGTCGACTGTTTTCTAAAGATGGATAATGCCCCTACAGATCAACCACAGCTGATACAAAACCTTAAAGTCTTATTTTCCTAGTTTCATTAGCATTCCTGGAAAATCTAACTAAGCACAAAAATTCACCACGGGCAGCACGTTGGACATTTTTCAAAAATGTTTTTAGGAAAGCTTATGGAGATCAAGCCAGACACATTTTAGTGCCTGATGTTTAAATAAGCAAAATTATGTAAAACGTTTTTTGGACAGCACCTGTGTGCACTCTTCAATAATGCTAAGGGCATTAGAACAGATATCTTCAGTTCCACTTATTTTCCTACTTATTAGAATACAGCAGCAGAAAGTGTTGATGAACAGCAGTGAGGATCTGTGTGAGCAGTCATGGACGGGGGTCTGTTTGTGCTGCTTCTGCTGTCAGGTCGGTGGGATCATTTGTAATCTGTATTTATGATGATGTGTTCACATATAGATGTTTAACATGTTGATTTTAACAGGACTCTTCTGGAGCAGTTCTGCTCTTTCTCGTCCGTACTTCTATATAAATACAGCAATGTCGTGGCCAGATGCTCAGAGTTACTGCAGAGAGAGATTCACTGATCTGGCTACTGTAGACAGCATGGATGACGTGAACAGGCTGGTAAATATAATAGATGCTGGATACAGTGGATCAGTGTGGATTGGACTGAAGAAGGGGACACAGACACGTTGGGGTTGGTCTAATGGAGAAAACACATCTTCTCAGTACTATAACTGGGCTTCAGGACAGCCAAATGCAGATGGAGATTGTGTTGTTATTTATTCTGGAGTTTGGCATGATATGGCATATGTAGTTATAAGCGATATTTTGTATTGCTACAATGGTGAGTTTCCTGTTCTTTTAAATTGGTGAATGAGTAGCCTAGGAGGAAAGAAAGAGCTAAAGATTGTTTCTTTTGCATCACTCAATAGGACATTCTAACACCATGGTACTGAGTGCAAAAACTTGGAGTGACGCTCAGAGCTACTGCAGACAATATTACACAGACCTGGCCACCATCCACAACTCTGAGGAAAATAACCAGATAACTAAGATTATCTTAACCGGATGGTACATATGGATTGGTCTGTTCCAAAACTCCTGGGAATGGTCTGATAAATCAAACACCTTCTTCAGACACTGGGCAGCGGGTGAACCATCCCAGAGTTCAGGATCTGGTGACTGTGCTGGCATGACAAGAGCCAATTCTGGAAATGGATTCCTGAAAGCTGTGATCTTTTGCGTCCTTTTATCTGCCACGGAGGTGAGTTTGTACAGCTATCAAACTAAAAATTATTCAAATAAAATGTTTTAAACCAACTACGATGAGCTCTCATTTATGCATTTTTTGTTTAGATTGATTTGACCGTTTATTTCTGTAGATGCTAAATTAATTAGAAATCAGATTTTAAGAGTGAAATTGTCCTGTAGTGGAAAATGCACACTGAATGATCCTCCACTAAAGACGGCCATTCTGAATGAGGCCTGTTTCTTCCCCTAAACACTGTGTTCAGTTTCATTGTTGAAATGTGGTGTTACAAAATTTTTATTTTTTTAATCTATTAACATGCATTTAAGTGCACCACTTACAACTGTCTTATAATCATCATGTATTGTGTAAGTGTGGCATGTTTTTTCATGTTTTATTTGATTTGATTCTTTTTTTTTTGCTGATCTTCCAGATAAGTGAAAAGCTGAACAGCATGGGGCTAGAAAGTGAAACTAAAATAATCTGGGGAACGAGTGAAGATGGAGAGGTGTTTCATCAGGAGAAAACCAATACAGCCAGTTTAAATAAAAAATGTGCTAGACGGTAATCTGTATACCTCTTTAAATGTCTTAAAGTGTATTTTAAGACGTTCGAGAGTTGTCCGTGTATTTTAGAAACAATGCCTCCTGTGAATAAGCAGAAATTGCATACATGGTGCACAAATAGCTACATTTGTGTTGAAAATGAAGATGCCTTACTGAAAATGTATATTAAATGCATTAGACTTTCAATTCATTAACCTATAGGCCGTTACACATAGGTTAGATCAGTGGTTTTCAACCTGTGGGCCGCGGCCCCCCAGTGGGCCGCAACGGTATTGCAGGGGGGCCGCCAGTTATTATCAATAGAAATAATAATATTGCTAATGTACGTAAAAATGTGTAGTAATAATTAAAATATCATAATTAATTAAATAACAAAAATAATAATAAACTGTTACTATCGTTCACTATTCAGGCCGTTGATTGGTTTAAAAACCCACTGATTTAGGCTATGTAACATATTTTTGCTGCATACATTTAAATTTTTTTACATTTTTTTAGTGGGCGTTGGAAACATATGTGTTTGGTTGTGTGGGCTGCGGAGTTAAAAAGGTTAGGGAACCACTGGGTTAGATAGACAGATCAAAAATTGTATTTATGTAATTATATTC